>NC_139514.1:100433428-100713428 GCF_947247035.1 Vipera ursinii | reverse complement strand
TCTCTGAGCTTGGCTGTTTGTTTGCAGATGTTTCATTACTCAACTGGGTAACAGCAGGGCTAGTATGTGTAAGGCAGGGGTCTTCAAACTTGGCCCTTTTATGACTTGTGAACTTCAACTCCCAGAATTCCTCAGCCAGCATGCCTGGCTGAGGAATTCTAGGAGTTGAAGTCCACAAGTCATTAAAGGGCCAAGTTTGAAGACCCATGGTATCAGGTTTTCATCCTTGCAAGGCAGTTGTGAGTCACACAAGATTTTACAACCATTTTTGCCATGGTTGTTAAGCAAATTACTGTAATTAAGTGAATCTGACTTCCCTTATTGACTTGCTTGTGGGAAAGCCAGCTGAGAAAGTCACAAATGGTGAACTTCTGGAGACTGCAGCCTTTGTAAATACATGCTAGTTGCCAAGCATCCATATTTTTTATCACCTGACTGTGGGAATGCTGCAATGGTCATAAGTGTGAGGACCAGTCATAAGCCACATTTTTTCAGTGCCATTGTAACTTTTAAGGTTCGCTAAGTGAATGACTGTAAGTCAAGGACAGCTTGCCTTCAAAGTTGTGGGTGCTCCATTGCTGGAAGTTTTTAAGAGACTGGACAGCCACTTGCCTGAAATGGTATAGGGTCTTCTGCTTGAGCAGGGGGTTGGACTAGAAGACCTCCAAGGTCCCTTCCTGTTCTATTCCAGTACATTCCATATAAGCAGATAGCAAATCATATAAATAGACAGGAAACCCTACAATCATTTGCCCTAAGAATGTGGGCTCCAAAAACCCTATGACTGTGCAGTCAAAGAAACCAGGGGTGTTGGCAAGAGAGCAATGCCTTTTCAAAACACATCAGCACAGGCAAAACAGGATGGGGTAATGTAGGTTTAAAACCCTACAGGGCAGTCAAAGGTGATGTCACCCTGGCCAAATGAATATGCGAATCATGAGTCTGTTAACAGACCATTCCTCCAAATGAATGGAAATGGTATTGATAGTTTTATCTGATGGCCTTTTTTTACCCATTCAATTAAGGTTCTTCCATACTCAGTTAACAGCTGAAATTCAGCAGCCTACCTTAACTAAGCCCTTGTTTGAGCTAACTACTCCATCTGGGTTACCACTTAATTGTAATCCTGAAGCAAGGCCGTGATGACATTACAAGAGATTCTGTTGCCTAACTCTCTATGCTGGCTAGGGAATTTTGGAAGTTGAAGTCCCCACACCATCAAGTTGCCAAGGCTGAGAAACACTGTCCTACAGTGTTCCTACTAAATGAGTATCCCACTCTTCTGATTCTCTTGGATGTAATACAATGACATCTCAATGACCATCTTCTAGTTCACAGGTCTGCAACCCATGGCTCCGGAGCCGCATGCGGCTCTTTCAGCCATCTCCTGTGGCTCCCAGTCCTCTGCCATGTGCAGTCCAAAAAAAAAAGTGGGACTAAAAAAGTTCAACCAATCAATTCAAATATGCAGGGTAGGTGCATATCTCGCCTTGGCTCCACGCTTCAGTCAAACCCTGTTCTGCACATGCACACACATTTTTTGTGGCTCCCAGTTTTTCCTTTTGTGAGGGAACCGGTTCCGAGTGGCTCTTTCACTGTTTCAGGTTGCTGACCCCTGTTCTAGTTTAATTAGTACCAAGGAGAGAGTTATGCAGTAAGATGGATGGAACACCAACAGTCTAAATTCTCTTTCAGCAGTCTACCACAAGGTGGAGACATGCCCACATTATGGAGTTACTGAATAAGACAGGGCTTTTCAACCTTTTCACCCATTGTACCACTTTTAGGATATGGCAACATCCGAGTACCACCAGTCGCCTAGCAAGGTGTCAAAAACTTGATGACCAAAAAAAAAAAAAGGAAAAAAGTGATGAAGTGCAGGTAGTGGTAGCTCATTCCCCTCCCCCGCTACCACTTTTCTAGTATGGTCGCATACCACCTGCCAGGTGCCAATGTACCACAGGTGGTACCCGTACCACTGGTTGAAAAGCCCTGGAATAGGATACCAAGAGACTCATAACAACTGCCAACTTCTATACTAAAGAAAAGTAGGGAAATCTGGTGATTTTGAATTTCTTTTTTTTTCTCTTTCTTTTAGTTTTTGTTTTGTTTTGTTGTTTTGTTTTCAGCTATTCTCCACAGGACAAGAAGCAATGGATGGAGACTAATCAAGGAGAGAAGCAACCTAAGAACTAAGAAGAAATTTCCTGACAGTTAGAACAAATAACCAGTGGAATTTATTTTATTTATTTATTTTATTTTAATTCCATTTATATCCCGCCCTTCTCCGAAGACTCAGGGCGGCTTACAAGCTTAGCAGTAGCCTTCATTCTATGTATATGCCTGCTTGTTAGGGCTTTCACACACACACCCCCAAGCGGCATTATTACAAAGTCAGCTTACTGCCCCCAACAATCTGGGTCCTCATTTTATCTACCTCGGAAGGATGGAAGGCTGAGTCAACCTTGAGCCTGGTGGGATGCGAACCTGCACTAATTGCAGGCAGCTGGTGTTACTTAAGGAGGCATTAGCCCACTGCTTAAGGAGGCATTAGCCCACTGCTCCACCAAGGCTCCTTGCCTGCAGAAGTTGTGTTTGCTCCATTGCAAGAAGAGATTGGATAGACACTTGTCTAGAATTGACATAGTGTTTCCTGCTTGAGCAGCCGTTTGGACTAGAAGACCTCCAAGGTCCCTTCCAGATCTGTTATTCCATTACTCACTTTCTTTTATATTTTTCTGTATGCTCTCCCCACTAACCTTTTTTAAGAGCCTTCCTATTATACCTTTCCTATTTCTGATAATATTGACATAATTTTCAATTTAACTCATCAGATGCTATCCATTGTAACAGCTTTATAAAATTCACTTTTTAAAAAAATTATATGTCTCTGAGTGACCCTACCCTTTTCGTCCCCATGTATATTTAATTGGCATTTGAAAGGATTGGATTTTACAGACCCTATCAGTCTTTATCTTAGCTGAACAGCTGAACATATTTAATCTCTATAGCTCTAGAAATTTTAGACCTAGTAACATAGATTTTAAAAAAAATCAGCCTTTATAACAAAAAGTTCTGATGTACGTTCAAAAGAAATGGGAGGCCAAAAACTCCTCAGTATAACTTAAGGCAATATCTTTTTATACTTGACATTCTTGTCAGAGTATGCAGTACTTGTGATTTCCTAAAGTTTTCAGGCCATATTTTATTGTAAGAAACAAAATCCTGATATCTTATTGAATGCTGCCACCTACTGTTCAGAAGAGAAATTTTACAAATACCAAACAAGTTAGCACTTTTCTGAAAAAATAAAGTAAAACAGTGCAAAAGTTTTGAGATATTTGTTTTTAACTATAAAGATCTGTAAAAAAAAGACCTATACTGGCTCATACTTAAGTGGTGGTCTACTAAGACACTTATATCTATCTTACAGTTATTATTATTGAGACAGGTACCACATATTCTATATCTGCAAATTTTTCCTGTGTGTAAGACCTCCACTGAACTGGAGTTTGTTGTATAGAGCCCAATGTTTAAGTCTGTGAAGGTCCTTCTAAATCTTGAGTCTATCATCTAAAGCACGGGTGTCAAACTTGCTGTGTCACGGACGTGTCACCACGTATCACAACTTTTATTGCATTGCTGGAGGTGGGGTGGGTGCGGCCTCCATATGATGCAACCAGCCCGTGGGCTGGCAGTTTGACACCCCTGAACTAAAGTGTTAGGTATGATTTATCTTACCAAGAAGCAGGCTGTTGTCCACTTTCTCAAATGTCTTACAGAAATCTAAATAAACTATGTCTACAGTGTTTCCCTTAACCACTTATTTTGTCACTTTGTCAAAGAGGGCAATAAGGTTTGTCTAGCATGATCTGTTTTTGACAAACTGATGCTGGCTTCTATTAATTGTTTGTTTCTAGATGCTCATAAATGCACTGCTTTTCTTTTCCAGGATCTTCCCAGGTATTGATGTCAAGCTGATTGTTCTGAAGTTTCCTGGATCCACTTCTTCATTTTCCTTTTATCTTTCTTTTCATTAGAGCTCTTTGTAGAAAGCTGTTTCTTTGCAAAATGTGTCCAAAGCAGAATAATTTGAGTCTGATCATTTGTGACTTGAGTGAGAACTCTGAGTGGATTTGTTCAATGAACAAAGATTCTTTGGTTTGTTTTCCTCGCTGTCCACAATATTCTCAGGAGTCTTCTCCAACACCGACGTGCCAATAGTCTTCTTAACCTGCTGCTTCAAAGTCCAACTTTTGCTTCCTAGAATGTCACAGGGAATACCATGACCTGCACAGTTCTGATCTTGTGATCTAGACACACCATGGTACTTGAATCTGAATGCTAGTCTCTGGCATATTTCTTGATTTTTTTTGTTCCTTTACTGTTTATGGTTGATCCTAAAAGGCAGAAGCTGTCCATCACTTCAATATTTCCATCATCAATTCTTTAGCTGGTTGTTGTACTTGTTGACATTAATTTGGTCTTTTTTGCCTTCAATTTTAGTCCCCTCTGACTTTTAGTACCAGGGCTTCCATATCCTTTGCATTTTCATCTATCAGAGTTATGTCATCAGCATAGAGCAAGTTCTGACATTTCTTCATCCATTTTTAAAACCACACTCATCTTCTTCCATAACACCTTCCTTTAATATAAGGTAAAGGTAAAGGTAAAGGTTCCCCCGCACATGCGTGCTAGTCATTTCCAACTCTAGGGGCCGGTGCTCATCTCCGTTTCAAAGCCGAAGAGCCAGCGCTTGTCCGAGGACGTCTCCGTGGTCATGTGGCCGGCATGACTAGATGCCAAAGGCGCATGGAATGCTGTTACCTTCCCACCGTAATGGTCCCTATTTTTCTACTTGCATTTTTTTAACGTGCTTTCAAACTGCTAGGTTGGCAGAAGCTGGGACGAGTAACAGGTGCTCACTCTGTTACGCGGCACTCGGGATTCGACCCGCCAAACTATCGACCTTCTGATCGACAGGCTCAGCGTCCTAACCCACTGAGCCAATATAAATTCTGCATATTGTTGAATAAATAAGAGGAGAGGATTCAGTCTTCTCACACTCCTTTGCCACCTTGGAACCAGTCTGTACCACCATATTCTGTCTGGACTATGGCTTCCTGATACGTATATAAATTGGTTTCTCATGAGGACACTGAGATGTTCTGGGATTCCACTTCCCCCACTCCTGAGCACTTTCTACAGCAAGACGTAGTTGACAGAATCAAAGGCTTTTCTATAATTGATAAAGCACATACTGTCTCCTTCTTGGTATTCTTTGCTATTTCAATTATTCAGCACGCATTGGCAATATTACCTTGCGCTCCTCAGCCTTTTCTAAAACCAGCTTGAACATCTGTCATCTTTTTTTTCCCATGTAGAGCTCTAATTGTATTGGATGATGCTAAGCATTATTTTGCTAGCGTGTGAAATTAAGGACATTGTGTGATAGCTTGCACACACACACACAGGCCTTGGGTTTTTGTTTTTGGTTTTGTTTTTTTGTTTTTGGTATTGGAATGTATACTGACATATTCCGATTGACTGGCTGCTATGTCATTCCCCAAATTTCTTGGAATAGCTTGGTTAGAATCTTGGATGATTTGTATGTAGAATACAAATCATCCAAGATTCTAACCAAGCTATTCCAAGAAATTTGCCATATTTCAGTTCAGTTCCTGTAACTTTCTGGCGTGCTAATGTAACTTCATTTTCTAGTGCTAGAGGTTATTGTAAATAAGGAGTATCTACTAAAGTATATTAGATGTGAATGTCTATACTGTACAGTGTTTCAGTATACTCCTTCCATCTTTTTTATCTCCTTTAAATGGGTTACTATCTGTCCACTGACATCCCTGTAGTATACCAATTCAAGACTGGAAAGTCCTTCTAAGTTCAAAGTTTTTCCTTGTTTTTCCATGTTTGCTTCCATCTTCAGTGTTGTAACGTATGTTGTTGCAATACTGCTTCTTGCCTTTTCTGAAATCCTTTATTAAGTTCTTTTCTGATATATTTGTCTTTCTTGGCTTTGGATTCTCTTCTCTTCTCTTCTTAGCAACTTCCATGGTTTGTTTTGACATCTAGTATGCTTCCTTTTCTTCATGTCTGGCAGTCTCTTTTCACATTCATCCTTAACAACTTCTTTAAGTTCATTCCATAATTTCTCAGTTGAGGTTCAGAACTTCAAAGCAATTTCTGATGTTCTCCTTGAAAAAAAAATGGTAGGTATATGTTTAAGATCATATTGTGGAAACTGATTGGCTTTCTTCTTCTTTAGATTAATTTGGAGCTTGTAGATGAGCAATTTCTTATCTGCTGCACAGTCAGGACCTGGCTATGTCTTTGATGCTATATTTCAGCTTATCCATCTTCTTTTAGTAATAACATATTCCAATGTTCTTCTATGTATTCCATGTGGTGATGTCCATGTACAGAAGCATTGTTTTGGTTATTGAAGACAGTATTAACTATGAAGAAATAATTGGCATAGCAGAAATTCATAAGTTAGCCTCCTGCTCCATTTCAATTTCCTAAGCCAGAGGTCCCCAATCCCTGGGCCACAGCCCACTACCATACCGTGGCCTATTCTGAACTTGGCCACACAAATGGCAGGCCGGCACATATGTACGTGCAGCTCAAATTGCACAAGCAAAGGGCCGATGTGCATGTACATGCACATGCAGCTCAACTTGCAAAAATCGAGCTATCCATGCATGCACACCGGCCCACCACTCATGCAGCCTGATTTCCCTCTCCCCCCACCCCAGCCAGGCTGCCAAACTGCAAAGGTTGGGGACCACTCTCCTAAGCCATATACAATAATTTGTCCACCAAAAACATCAAATTTATAGAGTGCCATCCAGATCTTCTTTCAAATGTCACACTGAGGATGCAATAAGAAACAGTGAGTATTTCTTAGGCTATAGGTCCCTTTCCAGAACGCTAATGAAAAACATTTTTATGAGATGTCCAACAGCCAAGCATTTCTGTTTTGGCTTGTATAAATGAGCAGAACATGCTTCTTTCTTTGGAGCTATTAAGGTTTATGCTCATTCAAAAATAATCCAGCAATAGTTCTGAGGCGGCTGTACGCTTTGTTTTCTGATCATAGTTTACATCGGAGTTATTTTACTAAAATGCATTTAATCTGATCAGCATCTTCCTTGCTAGAGAGGAGATCTACTGTATCTGAAAATAAATACATTTGTTTTTAATTTCTACTTTCCTACAATTTTATATCATAGACCTTGACTATGCCATATACAGTAGATGAATAAACTGATACTGCAATGCACTGATTTATAATCTCCAAAATTGTGGAAGGAATGTAAAGTCCATATTTCCAAAACCAAGCCATACCTGCATACATATAATTCTTGCAAGGAAGGAATGGTGAATTTTAGGAAGGATTGTTTCCATCAGTAATGTGCTCCATCAATACAGCAGAGAATGGATTTATTTTAGAAATGACATCAACATTTCAATTCTAGCTTGCACTAACTAGGGCAAAGAACAGTGGAGTTACTGTCTGTGATGTGTATAGATGTAGTATGCATAGAGAAACACCTTCTCACATCATAACAACCAAACAGTATGTGAATGCCAGCAATAAAAGTGTAATAGAAAACGAAAACAAGCTAAAACCAATTCAGTTCAAATTCAAGTGGCACATATTGAAAGAGCTACTGGCCCAATGTCACCTAGCAAACTTTCATGCCTTAAAAAAAAAACAGAACTCACAGCCTCCTGGTTTCTAGTCCAGCACTTTAACCACTGCACCAAACCTCACCACAGATTAAGTTTATCCCAAAGGAGACTTTAAATTTCCTCCAAGGCTTTGAAAGAATTTGAGGAGATTTTAGATCTAAGTTTCCCATCATCGTTGTCTGCACATCTGGAAGCAGTTCTGAGTGCAACATAATCTATGCTGTATGTAAAATCTTTCCTAGTATATCAAACAGGAGAATAATGGTCCTTATTAGGGAATGAGGGTCATCGTTGTCCTGTAATCCCAATGTCTGTTTTTCATAATGTAAGAGAGTTGCCTAAACCCGCTAATTTAAAAACAGGCATGATTCTCTGAGGTTCAAATTCTATACAGAATGAAATATGCAGCTAAGACTCTCTTGGATTTTAATTCTACAAACAGACAGTGGCGGCAGGAGGCTGGTCTTGTCCAAACTGAGAAGCAAAGCAGGATCAGACCTTGTAATGTTTGGATAGTGGACCTCCAGGGACCATCACAGCTCTAGGCAAAACTGAGGTGTTGAAAAAACTATAGGAGTAAAGGATAGCAGCAAATCCATAATGTTGCCAAGAAATCTCATGGATACATTTATAAAATCACCAGCTGTTGAACTCAATGTGAAAATTTTCCTTCTCAAGAATTATTAAGTCCCAAAACCAGATCACAACCACTATACACAAAAATGGGAGGTTTACCCTTCTTTCCATCAAATTTGAAACATTCATTCTACCTTTTGCAATCATAGAAGAAAGAAACAATAACAGCTTTCCTCTATGCTAGAAGAGCATGTTATGATATCCTAAGGTTCATGCAACTTCCAAAAGCCAGCCTGTTCACATCATCAAAATTTGTAACTAATTTTTGCATCAGCCGTGGTGATGCAGTGGTTAGAATGCAGTACTACAGGCTACTTCTGCTGACTGCCGGCTGCCAGCAGTTTGGCAGTTCGAGTCTCATCAGCTCAAGGTTGACTCAGCTTTCCATCCTTTCAAGGCTGGTAAAATGAGGAGCCAGATTAATGGGGGCAATATGCTGACTCTGTAAACCACTTAGAGAGAGCTATAAAGTACTGTGAAGTGGTATATAAGTCTAAGTGCTATTGTTATTGCTACTATGGGATTTGCTCCTGGCAGGAACTTCTTAATTTTAATTAAATTGAGATCTGTTAAACCATCTGAAGTCACATAGGTGAGATGGATGGTGTAGATGTAGAAATGTTGTAAATAAATAAAGCTAGATAGAATAATTTCTAATCATGGTTTTTGCCCTGCTCACTACTTTGGGAATAGAAAGTTGTCTCAGTGGGAAATATGTCCCTCTGATCTAGGCTATTGGGGCTAAATAACTTTTATGATTGGTGCAATGCAACAATTTAGAAAGGCATTTATCTGCACTGCTTCCATGAGTGAAAATTCCCAGAACCTATTACACTATTTTATTTCATTTTCTGTAGCAATACATCAGTAATAATCCCACCTCTTGTGCTGGGTGGCAGTTCCTCCTGCCTTCTAGTCCCTCACTTTACATCTTCTCGCAACTCCAATGAGTGAGACCACTACAATTTACCAATTCCTGGACCATCTTTCCCTCGTCCTTTCCTGGTTTGTATCCTATTAGGGAGATCTGACTATAGACCTGTTTGGATGGTTGCTCTAAGAAAAAGTCACTGATTTCCTTAAAAAAATGCATTGGATCTTGCATGTTCATCTCATACAGTATAAAGTATGTATGCAGTTTGCACTTTGTGGGTGAAGGCCTAATAGAAATTACAGCCTTTTGCTGTAAATCCCTACATTTCCTTCCGATTTCACTTCTAATATTTACTAGGCATAAATCTGAGCTGTGGCTTAGTACACAGCTGGACATACCCCACTTGGAGGATTCATAAGCCAGGAACAATAGGAAACCAGTTAAATATGTCTCAAAAACATCATACATTAAAGCCCTACATGGCTTAGGCTCGGGTTACTTGCGAGACCACCTGCTGCCAATGTCAACCTCCCATCACCCGGTTCACTACCATAGAGTTGGCCTCCTCAGGGTGCCATCGGCCAGGCAATGCCAGCTGGCGACCCCCAGGGGGAGAGCCTTCTCTGTGGGTGCGCTGAACCTCTGGAATGAACTGCCTCCGGAGCTGCGGACGGCCCCTGACCTTCGATCCTTCCGCCGCGACCTGAAGACATGGTTGTTCCAACAAGCGGGCCTAGATTGATCATGGTTTTTTAAATTTGGTTTTTATCGGCTTAAATTGTCCTTTATTTCTTTATTTATTGTTTAATTCTTTTTTAATCTTTGTATTCTATAATAATAATAATAATAATAATAAAATAATAATAATAATAATAATAATAATAATAATAATAATAATAATAATAATAATAATAATAATAATAATAATAATACATTGAACTTCCCCTTCTTATCAACACTTACAGGAATATATCAGGATTCTTAATTTCTCTGTATTTTGGACACTTGTACCTCTTCGTGGTGATTGCTGGGGTTGTTAGATTGATTGCAGGCTCTCTCATTGTAGATAAGGGGCATGCTCTTCTCCACAGTCTCCAACTACAACTCCAGTCCTTTTAACTGCACCTGTCATTTTTCCTCCTTTTCAGATTATGTTTCCATAGCTTGAATAAGGAAGAAATATATTCAAAAGTATATGCAGTGCTCCCCATAGACCACAAGATGTCGCTGGTCTGCTACAAATTAGTGTTCCGCCATCATCTATAGAAGGAAGCTGATTACATATCAGAAAAAAAAATTCCAGAGATAACCTGGGAATATGAAATAAAAAGTACACATATTTACTGAAAGAAAATTTAAGATAGTGTATCACAATTATAACCATCATCTTTTGGAGATTCCTGTCTAAATAAGAGCCTTGGTGGAGCAGTGGGCTAATGCCTCCTTAAGTAACACCAGCTGCCTGCAATTAGTGAAGGTTCGCATCCCACCAGGCTCAAGGTTGACTCAGCCTTCCATCCTTCCGAGGTAGGTAAAATGAGGACCCAGATTGTTGGGGGCAATTAAACTGACTTTGTAATAATGCCACTTGGGGTATGTGTGATAATAAGCAGGCATATACATAGATTGAAGGCTATTGCTAAGCACATTTGATTTGTGCTTAGATTGTAAGCCGCCCTGAGTCTTCGGAGAAGGGCGGGATATAAATGGGATTAAAATAAATAAATAAATGTATTAGCTATTGTTCCAAAATTAGGGGGGGAACCGTCTCTATTTGCCTGAATATTTGTTGCAAGTACAGATTTAATTGGAGATTGCATCTTTTTTTTCTGCTCAGCTCACAGTTTCTTCTTCTATTTCTTCCTCCACTTTTCTCAGTCTGTTAAAAGGGCTCCAATTTTTTTAGTGCCAGGATGAAAAGAAGTATCTCTACAGTCTATGTAACAAAAAGCTATGGCTCCTCATAGAAAGGTAGATTCACTATCAAACATGCCAGCTTACGATTGCCAAACTTTGGTTGTGTGGCGTTTGCATATTTTTGATTGATTATGTGCCATCAAATTGTTTTTGTCTGCTCATGACATAGAAAAAGATTGTCTCTGTGACAACTTATTCCTAACCTGTTCTTTCAAATCTTCCACTCATTGCCACAATAAGTGAGTTACATTTTTTATCCATGTGGTTTGCTTGGTTAAAAAAAATGCAGGAAGGGTTTACCCTTGCCTTCATCCTTATATTCTTTGCAATTGTCATCAACATTATCAACTGCCCTAACAAGCAGGCATATACATAGAATGAAGGCTACTGCTAAGCTTGTAAGCCACCCTGAGTCTTCAGAGAAGGGCGGGATATAAATGTAATAAAAATAAAATAAATAAAATAAACTGCATCCAGCATCTTCCTATATCACCGATATGTTGACCAACATAGAGGCCTGCTGGCTTTAGCTGGGCAGCTAAGATGACCTTCACATCTTGTAATGGTAGTGGGGGAAGATCTTTGGGAATTGGGGAAAGAGATGCTGCCTACAGAAAATAAGAGAGGATGGCCTACAGATGGATAGTAGTTGGAGCTAGAGGCTCAGAAGGAACTCTCCTTAAGTTTCTCAGGATGTAAAAGTGATAGCAGGAGATTTGTACTTTTATACCTAAGAGATTAATGTCAGCCTTACCAGGTAGAACAGAACAGGAAACATGACCAGATGAGCTAATCCTACTTTATTGCAAGATTACATTAATAGTATTTTGGAAGTCTGAAAGTATAAATATTCTGCCATCTCCTTTACAGAACAAGACGTTAGGGAGGGTCCCTTCTGAGTTTCTTTCTCTGCCCATTATGCAGCTGTGGACTATGCCCTCCCTTATCTGATCATTTGTGTAGTCTTCATCTAAGTTCTGTCCCATATACCGTTACACACCTTGAGTGATTCTGCTCAGAATATATATATATATCCTATGTTCTTTGTCCATCTATCTCATGAAAATATAGACACATGCCACGTATATGCCAAAATAAGGTAGCACAGCTCGGGACTTTGGGGGGAAGAGGACTGCCTGTTTAGCCAGAATCAAGTTGTTTTGTCTTTCTGATGCCCTTCTAGTCATGCCCTCCATCTCTGTGTAAATTAAAAAATAAACAATATATAAGTCACCAACCAACCAACCAACCAACCAAAACCAAATAAAAATTCATAAAGCCTTTCTTTGAAAAGAAATCTAGAGATTCAAGTTTAGGATAAAACACATTTGCTCCTATGCGCTGTGGTTTTAAATATAATCGTCAATTGATAAACCGATTTTAAGGAGGGTGTTTTTTAGTGAACTGTGAACATGTTTAAATTTTTCTTAATGCCAACAGACACTACCACCTTGATTTCTAGCATTTGCTGCCCTCTAATTTTAGCAAAAAATACATTATTGAAAGCACTTATCTCAGTGGTATGCACAGAAAACAGCAGTTCCTGCAGAGAAGCACTAATTGTTTGGAAACAAAATACAGAGCTCTGTTTTTCTGCCTTCCTTCAGGTTTTCACCCTCGATTTTACTGTTTTTTTGCAATGAATTGCTTTAATTTGCAGAGAAAATGTAAACAAATCGAGACACTAAACACACAAAGACAAATGGTAGAAAAGGACCATAAAGTTCCTCAACATATTGGAAAGCTTAGTCGGATTTTTCCCACTGTCAAAGGAAAGGGTCACCCTCTAGAAATACTCATGCTGAGAAAATATGAGTACAAATTATGGGCATCAGATGGAAGGAGACTGAAGTTCCATCTGCTATGTTCTAGGAACAATAAATTTAACAATTACTTAGTCAAGATCCTACATATGGAACTAGACTATATGTTTATTCTCAGCATATCTTCCAAATCTTCATGTTTGGGATGAAGTTTCCAAAATAAGGCAGGGTTTTGCAGGTCAAAATGAGGTCAACACCATGGGTCTGTCTTCACTGCTACTTGTATGTATGTGTATGTAATGAACACTGATAGAAAACTTATATCTAATTGTGAATGTATATCAGGAGTTCAATGTCTTTGCCCTTATGCTCATCAGCTCTGACTAAAACAAAAGTTTAAGTCAGGGGTCTTCAAACTTGGTCCTTTTATGACTTGTGGACTTCAGCTCCCACAATTCCTCAGCCAGTGTGCCTGCCTGAGGAATTCTGGGAGTTGAAGTCCACAAGTCATAAAAGGGCCAAGTCTGAAGACCCCTGGTTTAAGTAGTTAAAACCTGAAAAATTACATGTCATCTAACAAGCAAATAAACAGCCCATCAGCCATGAATTGTAGCCTATCAGAAACACCTGTGTATGTTGTTGTTTCCCCCCCCCCCCGCCCTCTCTCTCTCTCACCCACACATTTTATACTCAAAAGCAGAAAAATAAAAGTCCTGGTGGTTTACCAAACTCCAGTTTTTCTCTCATGTCATTTTTCACATAGGTTTAAGCTTATAAATTCAGGAATAATAAAATTAATTTGCATATGAGTGTAAAATTATAAAACTGCAATTTTTTGGTTTATTTTTTTCAGCCAGGAAACAATTAAATATAAACATTTAACTGGTGTGAAGCAATAATGTGTAGTACCATATTTCCATACCAGCTTTTTCATTATCAGATTTCCTATTCCTTGGGATAAGACAGGCTAAAACTTCATTGGGGGTGCTTGCATCTCTTAAGGCCTTTCTCCACTTACATGTAATCATAATACAAACATAACCTGCTAACTTTTTTTCCTGCCATGTTCACACAGTGTTGCCTTCATTTCATTTCCAACCCATCAAGGATACAGGCTTAAGTCCTCTTTAACGGTTTCAGAGTGAAGGTTGTATCTTCAAGGAGTGCCAAATGCCTCACTTTTGTGCCACCATACCTGGATCTGTAGTCACTTCATCTTGCAGAAGCTTAAGACACTGTTTATAGATTTCTCCAAATTAAAACAAGGTGAAATATCTTGAGATTCCATTGGCTAAAAGCAGAGAGCTGCTGCTTCTGAGCTTACTCTACCTAAAAAAAACCATAAAAACACCAATGTGACAATGAGACATAAAAACACCAATGTGACAATGAGAAAGTATGCAAAAAGAGAATAAAGAAGATGTTGAAGGTTCATTCTCCATGTTTGTGGGTTGGTTTCAAAACATTTCATTACCAGGCTACGTAACATCTTCAGTAGAGTTTAAGGGATGTCAGTAGGACCTACTGACCACATGAAGCCCTTATAAACAGAATACTAAGCTCCACTGAAGATGTTACCTAGCCTGGTAATGAAACATTCAGAAACCAACCCACAAGCTTGGAGAACGAACCTTCACCCTCATCCTACACCTGAACTACAGATACTCACCACTATTGCAGAATTAAGAAGCTTCTTGGATGGGAAATGAAACATTTTCGGGGGGGGGGGGAGAAACAAGAAAGTCCAGTTACCATTTGGAAAAGCACCTTTGTGGCAACCATGACCTGGATGATTGAGAGTCTCCATAGACCAGGGATAGGCAACGTTGGCTCTTTTATGACTCATGGACTTCAACTCCCAGAATTTCTGGGAGCTGAAGTCCACGAGTCATAAAAGAGCCAAGGTTGCCTACTCCTGCCATAGACAAAAAGAGAATAGGGACTAGAAATTGTCTCCCAATGATGAGCAACCAGCCACAGGTCATACATTTTCTCAGAGGATCACTGGTGGGTTATGAGCAGAGGTGAATGAATCAACCAAAATCCAATTTGAATTTGAGATGACATTTGATTCCAATATTGTCTTCAAAGGGTATTTCAGCTGAACCAATCCAAGTTTTCAAAGTTTTACAAAGTACCATAAAGTCACCCAAAGTTCAAATTATCTTTCAATCCTCCACTCTGAAATGATTCAAAGACCCTTGATTAGATTTTATGCTGGGAACAGTTCAGAAATTCAATTCAAAGGGATGATTCAATGAAATTAGTTTATATCTGAATCTCTATTCAAGCTTGATCACCCTTTGTGAATCATTCTCACAACTTCTGTCAGCTTGGCCAACTATTAGTATATGGCTTAGAAGGAAAAAATGACAATGGCACTATTAAGGGGCTTAGCAGACTTAGGGAAAGTGAAAATTTCTTTGCAGCTCTAGGCTGAGTCCATAGAGGATGTCTTGCTTTTAAGAACATTCCTTTTTCTTATTAACTCATCTGCCATCCCTCCTTACTCACACACATTCCCACACTGGGGAATTTCAGAGATCATACTCTGCAGTGCATCTTTCTTATGGTTCCATCAAAACTTCATAACCCTTGACCCGCTTCCCACCATCACAATTTGAATGAAACACTCTATTTCTGAAGTATTGTCAAATATCTGATTAAACCTCTGACTTCTACTAACTTCCATGGAATGGCCAAAGTAAAGCAAGGAGTAAGCTTCAGACAACTGCTGTCCAACTTCTTCCTAGAATTCTTCTAACAATAAGAAGATATCCTTTGTTACTGAAATGTTTGCAGGGCAACATTAAAATGGAGACCATGAATATCACAGAAGTAATCTATGGGGGTAGGCAACCTTGGCTCTTTTATGACTCGTGGACTTCAATTTCAGCATGGCTGGCTCAGGAATTCTGGGAGCTGAAGTCCATGAGTCATAAAAGAGCCAAGGTTGCCTACCACTGGCCTAGGGCACCAATCTTGAAGATCTGCAGTATCTAGTTGACCTTGGTTAATCTAAAAAAGGTTAGCTACTTGAATAAGAGTCCACCAGCTGTCTTCCAAGCTTATTCCAAGTCATAGGGTCATGTTTTCATGTTAAAAGCAGACACTGATTCATTTTCTATATGGAACTTAATGATAAGACAAGAAAGGAAGACAGATTTCTCCATTTTAAAGGTAATTTCTACTGCCATCTTCTGATTAGCATACATTTCAGATCCAATTTACTATTGCTCTTTTGCTCAAGGAAAACATAACTCAGCGCCCAGGAATATATTTTATTTCTATGGTTAATAAAAGGGATATTTATTAAATGACTGAATCACAGAATTAACTTTAAACAGATGGCCACAGGTTTTGACACACAAAGTTAGGCCAATGCATTTATCCTATATTATTTTTCTGCCATTTTAAATTCTTAATTTCTAAATCAAGGTATTTAATGCAGACTGTTTTCCAATTAATCAGTATAGTTGAAACACAAACTTGCAGTGTTTTTTAATTGCATTTCATTATAACCATTGTTTGATATAAGGCTGGGTTCTCTACTGAAATGACACCAAAAAAACACAGCATAGTATTGGGTTTTTTTAAAAAAAATCTGTAATACTCGTTTATCCCCTGAGTAGATATCAATATTATGATATCTCCCTTGACCATACCATCTGTCTCTCTGGTGATAACGGCTGCTCCTATACGGATGTGGTGACCCTGGTGGTTTTGCTTTGGATCAGATTGGCATGCAACCATTCACCACTTCCATGTTATAAAACTTGCTGAGTTCCTTTTTTCAATTGTGGCTGGCAGGATTACATTTCATACTGTTTATTTCCCATGATTAAATGGTTGGATCAACAACCTTTCAGTACCCTTCAAGATCAAAATTAAGAGAATGCATGTTAGTGTTGTTGCTTTGCTTTGTTTTTCCAAAAGAATACATTATTTAAAATTCTTTAAGACTATAGTCAGGTGGAGTTTGTTCATGATCAAAGTCATAAGATGCCCGCAAGGAAAGAAATGTACTATAGAAAATATCAGGATAGATGAAGTTGATCAATCTTTAAGATGTTTTGGGACTCCATTTTTCATAACACCTCCCCTATATGGAAAATGGATTAGAGATTATAGGAATAATAATCACAAATATTTGGGACAGTATGGGCTCCTCAAAGAGATAGAACAATGGAAGAGGCTGAGGGGAGACCATATTCAAATCTACTAAGACAATCATATCTATCAGCCAAATATTGTCTTTTAATCTAACATAACCTGAAAGGACTGTTGTGTCAATAAAATGCAGGAGAACAACGCATAACCTCTTGAGTTGGGAAAAATACCTTGTTGTTACTTTGCACTCTGCAATCATCACTAACCTCAAACTTATCAATATTTTTGGCAAATCGAGGTATGTAAAACAAACAAAAAGAATCAATTGTTTTTTCAAGAATAATAATTTTCTAGTTTTTATGCCTGTGCTTCTGAAATGTTGAGTCTCTTATTTTTATATATCCCTCTATTCTGCCCTATATTTATACAAATTATCTCTCCCCCTCAAAAATATGGATGAAATTCCTCCCAGATATTAAAGATTTCCCTTCTGAAATAAAGCCTACCTTGCTTTTCTGGAATAAGATACTGCAGGTACTGTTATGTACTGGGCTCTTGTGAAACACCACATGGGTTGCTGGAGCAGCTTCCCAGGCTATTTATCTGAAAAGTTATCAATTTGTCTTCAGAGCAAGGATTTCAGGTGGCAATCTTTTCTTCCCTTCTTGCTTTCTACCATAGGAAGAGAGTGAGGAAGCCGGAAACATCCCTTTCTTTCCTACACCAGAGGAAGAAAGCAAATTAGAGGGCTGGCAACATAGAAAGAACAATAAGCTTCAACTCCAATTCTGGGAGTTGAAGTCCATGAGTCATAAAAGAGCTGAGGTTGCCTACCCCTGGTGTAGGAGATGACTAGACTGAACCTGAGGGAGGAGTCAAAAACATCATCAGTCATGAGTCCCTGTGCGCCCACAAGAGATCTAAGTCCAGCTCACCTTGAATGCCTTTCTTGTCTCCTACTAATTTCCCTTGACTGTTAGTAGCTCAGATTCTTTTTTTTTTATTGAAAAGTTTTAACATACATTTTATCTTTAACAATCCCCCCTCCCCCTCCCCTCCCCCTCCCTCCCTACCCCTCTCCCCCTCCCCCCCCGACTTCCCAGAGCTAAGTACAAGGTATAAAAACAAAAAAAACCAATCATAAACATCCATATGCTAACAACCATAAACTCTAAAATCTATCACTCTCTGGCTCATATAGGATAACTACAAACACTATTAATATTAAGTATATATAGAAAAAAAAAAGGAAAAAAGAAAAAGGAAAGGAAGACTTATTCAAATGCTACATGAAACCTTTTAGTCCTATATTTGTTCTGGATATACTCAATCCATTTTCTCCACTCCATAATATAACGTTCTTGCGAGTGATCTTTCAAATAAGCCGAAATCTTTGCCATCTCTGCCAGGTCAGAAACCTTTAAAGTCCATTCTTCTATAGTCGGCAGTTCCTCCTTCTTCCAATACTGACCTATTAAGAGTCTTGCTGCCGTAATTAAATTCAACATCAACTTAATGTCCACAACCGTAGCATCTGTAATTATTCCCAACAAAAAAAGTTGTGGACAAAACTTTATCCTTTGCTTGAAAATCTTCTGCATATTCCACCAAATTTTTATCCAAAAGGCCTTAACCTTTTTGCAAGTCCACCACATGTGAAAATATGTTGCATCTTCATCGCCACACCTCCAGCATTTTGGCTGATAATTAGGGTACATACTTGCAAGCTTTTTAGGATCTAGATGCCATCTATGAAACATTTTATAAAAATTCTCTCTTAAATTTTGAGCTTGTGTAAATTTTACGTTCCTCACCCAAATCTTTTCCCACGTGTCCATTGTAATAACTTCTTGGATGTTTTGGGCCCATTTTATCATACAATCCTTAACAAGTTCTGTTTCTGAGTCAATCTCTATCAATGCAAGATATATCCGTTTAATATGTGCTGGACCCTGATTTCTAATTTGCTTTATCAGATTTTCATCAGTCATTGTAAAACCAGTTTTCTGATCTTCTTTCCACCTGGCCCGTAGCTGAATATATTGAAACCAAGTTTGAACAATCTTCTCATCTCGCAAGAAACTGTATGGTTTCAGACACCAGACATTTCTTTCCAAACTTAAAATCTCCTTATACGTAGTCACATCATGTTTAAAACCAACATTTATATTTTCTATTGCGTGTTTTGGAATTGCCCACAATGGTATCTTACAGTCTAACTTATGTCTATACTTCTTCCAAACTCTCAGCAATGCCTGTCTTAAAATATGCACTCTAAACACATTATCTACCTTCTTATCATACAACAAATATGCATGCCAGCCAAACAACAAGTCGTGGCCCTCAAGATTTAATAATCTCTCTTGTGTCAAATTAATCCAATCACTTATTCCTGCTAACGCAGCAGCTTCATAATATAATTTGAGATTGGGCATTTTAAGACCACCTTTTTCACGAGTATCCTGCATAATCTTAAGTTTAACTCGTGGCCTTTTCCCTGCCCAAACAAATTTATTGATACCTCGCTGCCATTCCTCCAGATTAGAATCTTTCTTAAGAACCGGTATCATTTGAAATAAGAATAAAAATTAAGGCAGGACATTCATTTTCACTGCTGCGATTCGCCCCAACAAAGACAATTGCAATTTTTCCCAACTCTCCATTTCTTTTTGAATTTTTCCCCATAATTTTTCATAGTTATTTTTATATAACTTTGTATTAGAGGGCGACAGAAGCACCCCCAAATATTTGACCCTTTTAACAATCTCAAATCCAGTTAACCCTTCTAAAAGGGCCTTTTGTGATACTGTCATTTTTTGGCCAGAATTTTAGTTTTTTGTACATTAACTTTAAATCCAGAAACCCTCCCATATTGCATTATTATCTCCATCAGGTCCACAACAGAGTTCTCCGGCTGGGTCACTGTAACAACCAGATCATCTGCGAACGCTCTCAATCTATAATCCTGATCTCTAATTTGTATACCCTTAATTCTTTCCGAGTTCCGTATTTTTACCAATAATATCTCCAATGTTAACACAAATAACAAAGGCGATAACGGGCACCTTTGCCTTGTACCCTTCTCAATATTACATGCTTCTGTCAAGCTATTATTAACTATTATTCGGGCTGTTTGTTTTTGATATAATGCCCTGATTGGTTGCAAGAATTTATCCCCAAAATTCATTTTATCTAAAACTTTCATCAAAAATTGCCAATTCAATTGATCAAAAGCTTTTTCAGCATCTAAAAAAATTAGCGCCACAGGGATCTGGTTGTTCCTTTCCAAAAATTCTAACACATCAACTATATGCCTCACATTATTTTTCATTTGCCTACCACTAATAAACCCAGTTTGGCCCCCATGAATCACCTGTTGCAGAACCCTCATCAATCTATTAGCCAGCACCTTAGCAAATATCTTGTAATCTGTATTTAAAAGTGATATCGGTCTATAGTTTTTAACTTGAGTAGCATCTTGGTCTTCCTTCGGAATCAAAGAGATAAAAGCAGTTCTCCAAGACGGAGGCACCTTTCCCCCTCTCTGAATTATCTGGAACAATAAGCTGGCTCAGGAATTCTGGGAGTTGAAGTCCACGAGTCATAAAAGAACCAAGGTTGCCTACCCCTGCTTTAGATTATTATTAGCATAATAAATAAGCAAATAAATCTATTTATTTGTTAAGTGGCATGGTCTTTCCTAGAAAGGCAGATGAAGTTGTTAGGAAGGACAATACGCTATTAGAAACTTCTCTTGCCAAGTTCTTTTTCTAAAAACAAAATCATTTTACTGTTGGAGAGGATGCCTAATCTTGATGTTTTGGTTTTCTGTTTTACATCTTTCTATCGGTCTACAGCTTCTATAAGTGCTTACATTCCCTGTATGGAGATCTGACTGCTGAAGAAATGATGGCACAATAAAAGGTTGGACTTTCACGTAGAATTATGACATAGTCACACCCAGTTGCTCTGTAGTGAAATAATTCACATTCAGAAATAATCTGATTTTTTTTTGTAGCCCACTGATTTCTCATCAAAGTGGGGAGGGGTAAGGAAAATTGTGACCCAGTTGCAACATGCAGTTTAAGTTTGTTTCTAACAGGATCTCTGGGAGAAATTTCATTGTTAATACAGTATCTTCCTATTAGCAGAGAATTACCAGTAGTCCTTGATTTACAACCACAAATGAGCCCAAATTTCTGTTGCTAAGCAAGACAGTTGTTAAGTGAATTTTGTCCCATTTTTCAACCTTCCTTGCCATTGTTGTTAAATGAATCATTGCAGCTGTTAAGTTAGTAACATGGTTGTTATTGTCTTTCTCACTGACTTTGCTTGTCCAGAAAGTCACAAAAAGTGATCCCACAAGTCTGAGACAATGCACCCTTCATAAATATGAGTCAGTTGCCAAGCATCTGAATTTTGATCACTGTCATTGTAACTTTGAATGATCACTAAATGAATGGTTGTAAGTCAAAAGGTATCTGTGGTCCATTGGGTAGAGTTGTTCTCTCTCCTTAACCCAAAGGTAGGCAACCTTGGCTCTTTTATGACTCGTGGACTTCAACTCCCAGAATTCCCCAGCCAGCATGGCTGGCTCAGGAATTCTGGGAGTTGAAGTCCACGAGTCATAAAAGAGCCAAGGTTGCCTACCCCTGCCTTAACCTATTATATAGGGCATCCTATTCAAATCTAGAGCTTCAAATTTATTCAAATACCTTTCCACACTTTGTCCATCTCACTTTTTTAAAAAAGTGTATGAAGTTTACAGTTTCAGTTTGAATGCCTTTATAATTCCTGACTGAACTCTAATCTATTTCATTAATGGTAGAATTAGAGCAGCACTAGCAGTTTGAAAGCATGCAAATGCGAGTAGATTAATAGGTACCACTTTGGTGGGAAGGTAACAGTGTCCTGTGTGCCTTTGGCATGTAGCCATGCTAGCCACGTGACCACGGAAACTGTCTTTGGACAATGCTGGCTCCCTCCACCAAGAAACGGAGATGGGTAACGTGCCCTAGAGTCAGACACAAAGTGACAGGGAAACCTTTACTGTTAGCTTTTTTAAGTACTTTCTGACATTTTAAAGATGTCAGATGATGATCTAACTTGCATCCCTCTGACTCAAAGCTGTCCCATTTTACTGTCATGTGTCTCTAGCACACCAACCAATTTTATTGCCATGTGTTTCAGGCACATCAACAATTAAAGGTAAGTGCCACAAAATAGTTTTAGATTTAAGTTTTATCTATTGATATACTTAGATTTGTTAAGAGGCATGTCAAACTGTTATGGAGTCAAAATCTACTGCTTGAGAATCAATTGAGGAATATAACTGAGTATGGCACATTGTTTACATTTATTTATTTATTTTTTAAAAAAGAGATATAGCCTTTGATCTAGATTGGGAAAAAAAAACAGCCAGGTTGCTGAAGAAGATATCTTAGTTAATAGTGTTTCTATTTTATGAAAACATCCAGGGACAAAGTGTCTTGGTCACTGAGTTAATACAAAGTTTATAGACAATTTTATAGAAAATTCAGAAGACATTTTCTAATTCTTGGCTTATTTCTTAAATGAAATAAATGCAAGAATATTTCATTTAAATCTTGGAGGGGGAAAATTTGTTTCCTTTAAAAAAATTATTTGATATACTAGAGAACTGCAGAATTCTTTGACATGCTGAATTAAGTTGATTTTGGATCCACTCAGGCATTCATAAAATGTGTAAAAAAGTTATTTTAGTGAGTTATCTGTGATAACAAGAAGCCCTTTGGGTCTTCTGCATTGTTTAATCATAATCCACCAAGTAACTGTATAGGTGAACTCCTGACAGCAAACCAAATTTATTAGCATTGTCTGCAGTGTACATATGCATGCCCTGTCATCTTTGAAGTGGTGAAAAGGAAATAACTAATGTTGTAACCCAATTTCGTTTCACAATGTTAACTTTTTTTCTCTCAAGTTCCCATCATAAAGGATGCATAGAGTACCTGACGTTATAGAGATCCATGATCAGCTGATTATATATAAATTGTGTTTACAAATCTTATTATAGGTAGTCTTCGATTTACAACTGTTCATTTATTGACTGTTCAAAGTTACAACGGCACTGGGGGAAAAATGACTTTTCACACTCACGACCATTGCAGCATCCATTGTCACATGATTTACATTTGGATGCTTGGCAACTGGTTTCATATTTATGACGGTCACAGCGTCCTGCGGGGGGGGGGTCACGTGATCCCCTTTTGCGACCTTCTGACAAGCAAAGTCAATGGGGAAGCCAGATTCACCTAACAACCATGTGACTAAATTATACAACTGCAGTGATTCACTTAACAAATGTGGCAAGAAAAGTTTTAGAACGGGGCAAAACTTATTTAATAAATTTCTCACTTAGCAACATAAATCCTGAGCTCAGTTGTGATCATAAGTCAAGGATTACCTGTATCAAGACTCTCCAGCGATAACTTGCTACTGCTGACTTTAATCAACAAAAAGCAGGTACCTCTTACGTTAAGTTTAGCCCAGTTTGTCTATTTTGTTAACTTTGGGCACCTGACAAAGTGATCCTGAATATTTGATGGTAACCAACTTAGAAATTGTTGGATGACACAGCGGGACTCAAATTTATCTCACTGCACTTCCACATGTAGCTACACAAATACCAGTGAACGAAAGCCTTGCCAATTATTAAATGGTGGTCTTGAGGGGCATCCTTAGTGCTCTCTGAGCTTGCTTGTTTTCTTGCAGATGTTTCATTACCCAAACTAGATAACATCGTCGGTGCTAGTGGTGGGCTTGTGGTTGTTGGAATGATCTTGCAACAAGGCTATCTCACCAAAAAATAACTTTGAAAGACCACTGATGTCACCAAGTATCTTTTAGATCAGGGGTCTTCAAACTTGGCCCTTTTATGATTTGTGGACTTCAGTGCTGGCTGAGGAATTCTGGGAGTTGAAGTCTACAAGTCATAAAAGGGCCAAGTTTGAAGACCCCTGTTTTAGATCTTTGAAAAACTGGGTTAGATGTAAGTTGCAGACGAAATGTAGCTTCTTATTCATCTGCAAATGAAGTAGTCACAACCTTAATAGGCTCTTTATTCTGTCAATACTTCATATTCTAATCTAGTAATGTATGCAGTCATTTATTTGATGTAATAGTTGTTTCCAGCCCTATTTTGTCAGTAGGGAAACTGGAAGGCTAAAAGAAAAAAAATTAATAAGAGAAGGACTATGCAACTTTTCCTGAAACTGTAGAAATCCCCATATTTAAAGCTATCCAAAGACTTAGCAATTTCTCATGAGACAATGCCATCTAGAGGTAGAATGAAGTTTTACCTTGCAGCAACGTGAATTAACATCCTTTTTCAGGCATGAAGGAAAGATGGGGACTTTGCTTGTATCTTTCTGCATTGAGAAATGCACTTACTTTAAATCTTTCTGCATTGAGAAATGCACTTACTTTAAAGAGCAGAAATATTGACTGGATGAAGAGAGTCTAGACTTTTCTTCCCACGATGTGTGACATTGGACAGAAAAGGGGATCACTTCCTACCTCAACATAATGCATCTCTGTCTTTATCTATCTCATCCCATTCCTACATCTCTCTTGGTTTGACAAGTTAGAATATTCCTAAGAATTTTACGGTATCTTTGGAACTCCTGCTATCACAGCCGTCACATTGACTATGGATATTTATATTTTTCCTCAGATTTTTAATCAAAGAGGATAAGTATGGGGTAGAAACTCATGCTAGAGTTTTAATTAACTTTCCATTTCTTCTCAGGGGCTTCTGGGTAATTCTGCATCTTGACTCAATTGTTCTTGCATGAATGTTTTGGGGGAAAGTGTGTATTTTATTTTTACAAAAATTAAGTGCAAAACAGGTTTACTTCATTTTAAATCATACTTTAAGACTGAGCTGATTTTTCAGAAGGATATATTTGCATATGATGTCATTCTCATTGGCAATCGTGCAGCTGAATTTTTTTTCTCTAGTTGTTCATATGAAATGGTGGGAGATAACTTATCTTCAGCATTTTCATTTGTGAAATTGCTGAGTACAGTATAATCACTAGAGGGCAGCACAAACATAAAAGCATTGTCTGGCTTCTGTTAAAAATAGCTGTAGTTTTAAGGACAGATCTATTTTTTGCTCAATGGATATAGATTACCCATTCTCTCTCTCTCTCTCTCTCTCTCTCTCTCTCTCTCTCTCTCTCTCTCTCTCTCTCTCTCTCTCTCTCTCTCTCTCTCTCTCTCTCTCTCTCTCTCTCTCTCTCTCTCTCTCTCTCTCTCTCTCTCTCTCCCCGTGTGTGTGTATGTCAATTTCAGTCTGTGGAACATATTATTATTTTTCTCTAACAGAGATTATTTCAATCATCTATTCCTTATTGTTTGTTGTGTAGTAATGCTATACATGGCATACAATATAACTGTACAGTACAGTTTATACAGTATACAGTATAAACACAGCAGATAAAGCACATCCCAGAGTCTCTAATTTTATCCTCACACCAAAAATAATAGATATACGGTCCCATGTGTCCTAAGCAATGTGCCATTCAACAGTTTGCTATTGTTTCTCTTGCATCAGATTGACATGGCTTCCAGTCAGGAAAGAACATGTAAAGCAATTTCTGTGGCTTGACGGCACCCTCGTGAGTATTTAGATCAGACTCCTGAATTCTATACTGCAAACACTTCTTGTGGCTGTAGCCTCAGCTCTGGAAACCTAAGATAACTCTTGTGCTTTTCTTCTTCCCAATGACCACAAAGAAAAAACTACAATATTCCATTTGTTTTCCAATTTGAAGCCTTATTAATATATGCAGGGATCATCAAACTGAATAGGAAGATACCAAAGAAAGTGGAACAAGAAATAATTGGTAAAGCAAGTTTAAAAAAAAAAACTACTTAACTTGAAAATTCAGATTAACACTGGCTGGGAATTCTGTGAGATGAAGTCTGCACACCTTAAAATTGACAAGTTTCGAAAAAAGTATGCTAAAGGAAACAGAAAGTGAACTACCAGGAAGAAACACACACACTTCGCAATTTCTGAATAAAGTTTACATTGTGTCAAAGGGAAGTAAAATATCCTAGAGAAGGGAACTGTGCATTAAAATCTGAACTGGGTACCATGTTCCTCCTAGTTCTGATGATACAAGTAAGCCAATCACAACTTGAAAAATGATGCAGTTAACAAAGGGCCTAGCTGCGAAAGCCACAAGCAATCTGTCCCTGTGAATAGTATAACATGAGCCTTGAGCCACTGGAGAACAATGAAGAGAGGAGATTGATGACTGGGTACCCCCACCCCACCCCCCAACCCTGCTTGTTTTCTAAGAGCAGAGTAGGGAAAGAGAGAGAGAAAAAAGAAAACTTGGACAGAAGCTTTGAGGAAGAGCAAGAGAATGTTCTCCATACAAATCCCTTTTCGATAATCATTTATTCTTCTAAATGAGGGTTGGGAAAATATAGCTACAGCTCTAGAAATAGGTTTGTCCATTTGCTTCTTAAGAAGGAAGAGAAAAAAGAGCTGCTCTTAAACTATTTAACCTACTTGATAGACCAGACTATTTGATCTCTTCCATTTCACAGATTATGGCAAAGGTTTATCAGGAGAAGCCATGAAAACATTCCTCTGAGCTCCTTAAAGGAAGAGTGGGATACAAACATAGGACATACATGGGGACAAAGAGCCATTTTGAAGAATACACACCATGCAAGAAAGTAGGAAGCTGCAGAAGACACTGAAACAGCCAGACAGAGCGTGCAAGACGAAAGATTGGAGGTTACTCCATCCAATGTCTGTGGGACTATATAACTGAGCAGTGCCTCCTGCCTTGGCTGTGGTAAGTTCAGCCAGCATCACCTGTCTTGTTTCTCTTCTCCTCTATCTGTTATGACATATACAATGCCCACAGCTTGTGTAACTTATGGGGAAAGGCAGGTGGGGGGGAGATAAATTTGAAATACAGTACATAACACCACACAGGAAGCATTAAGCCATTTCCTAATCCTCTTTGGACTAGACCAAACCCACAAGAGGTCCCTAGAATCAAATTTCAGTATAAAATAAATGGAGTGTTAAAATGTCTTGTTGGTTTTGATTAGTCCTTTACATTAAAACTTCAATGGTCGTGGAGATAAAAAAAACATCGATCTGCTGAAATCACCACTTAGGAACTCAAAACAGTAACTTGAAAACATACAAAGACTGAGTAAACGTCAGTGGAGGTGGCTTCATTTTAGAAGAACTCAGATATAAAATGGTTCCAATTTGCACACACAAGAAGTCAGCTTGAATAGAGACAGTAAATACCAAAATAATAATAATAATAATAAGAGGCTTAAACACAGTGCAAAAACAGATTTGATTTAACACAGTTCTAGCTAGCGTTTTTCCTATTTCTCTAGGTAATAGATGATCCTGGAAACAGATTATTATCTCTGCCAATTCATTAACCCTAGAACATCTTTCTTCCTGCAAATCCCAACTTTAATCAGAGTTTGGACCTTCAGTCTCATTTTCCCCACCCCATCCCCGCCTTGCCCTCTCCACCCACAGAAGCTCCTGGCAACACAACAGGCGCTAAAACAACACAGCCTTAGTTGAGTCCCCTGTCCCAAAGAATACTTAAGACTTCAAACTCCACTAGTGCAGAAAGTGGAGGAAGAGCTTCATGTGCACTTAGCTTTTGATGTTGACACTCATCTCCGAATTGGGAAAAGCAATAGGTGAAATTGTTATAGGGCTTTGCCGAAGCTTGAGAAGGCAACTTCTTCCAAACATCCATTTCAGTACTGCCTTTCTGCACTGCTTCACCACTCCACACAGCACACTGAGTCCCAGCTGTTTTGTGTAGTAGAATTGTGGTGTGGAATGTGTTTTGAAAACCACATCTTGCTCAATGGGGGACCTCTAAGGTGTAGGTCACAGTGTTTTCCTTTTAGACATCCTGTTTCTTTCCTGGAGCTCGGCTGTGAGATATTGATATTGCTGGTTCTTCCCATCACACAGAGCACTTTTTAAAGAGACAAGTGTGAATGCACTCAGACATGCACCTAATCAATTGTAATATCTATATAAGACCTTGCTTATATTAATTATACTGACACTAAAAGGATACTCAGATTTCAAGAGTAGCAAGGGTGCCTTTATTACTTTCTAAAGGAATCACCTGGATAAATCCTACCTATTTAAAAAAAAAATGTTTTTTTTTTGTTATCATTAGTTTGGAAAAGTTTTGTAAAATGTTATGGATCACAACTGTGGCAAACAAGCTTAATGGAAAACAAAAAAACTTTTCTAATCTCCATCAACTTACCAGACATAACTTAATTGATTGATATTAAGTTTGAATTCCGTGAAGAAAAAGATGCAAATCAATTTCTCTCTAATAATGTTTTCCAAAAGTGTATTTTCAAGTGCATGCTAAAAATAGCACTGTGACAAGATCATATATTCATTTTTTACCAATTATATGATTTTTAGTATCTTGCTTGCCTTTTCTCTACTGGCATCACCCTAAATTTACCCACTAATTGCTAATTTATGTATCAAAATAACAGCCCTTT
This sequence comes from Vipera ursinii, assembly GCF_947247035.1. Classification (NCBI taxonomy): domain Eukaryota; kingdom Metazoa; phylum Chordata; class Lepidosauria; order Squamata; family Viperidae; genus Vipera; species Vipera ursinii. Next base: position 100,684,832 of record NC_139514.1, on the reverse strand, counting down.
TAGTAACATTCCATTCAATCCTCTGTACATTTACAAAGACTTTCAGTAGGTTTTATACCTAAGTTTGCATTCTTAATATGAAAATAAATCCACTGAATCTTTGAGAAAACAAAAATTAGATTCTACTATAAGAATCGTTTGTTTTGAACCAATTGCAGATTATCCCAGCCATCTTTTCATACTCTAAGCATTATTGTTTGGCGTTCCTGCCTTATAAGGCTGCCTATGAATATTACAAAGTGCAACAAATGAATATGTGACAATTTGGGGAAAGGAAATGAAGTTGTCCAAGAGAACATTGTTAACAGAGGCAATTTCTCAAGTCTTTATTTTTATTAAAGTGGTAAACTGGTTCATATTAACTATTCTACAAAGGAATTTAATTCCGTATAGATAGTAGATAATAATTTATTTGTTATTATACACCTCCAGCTTTAATTGCAATACTTGCAGTTTGAGTAACTTGGCTGAATAAGCAGGTGGCATTTAATAGCCAAGGTATGACATTTGTCACTGTCTCAGCTGCTCGTATCACATAAAATTCATTCCATCATCCATCACCTCTCCTAAGACAAATGGTAATATTGTCTCTGGCCCACGTAGGATATTCTCTTTCTTGAGCCTTCCTTCCATTTTCTGCAATGCATCAGCAGGATGGCATCATATGCTTCCAAACTCTCCATTTTTTCCAGCGAAAGCAACAGAATATCAAACATCTCTCTTTAGCAAGACTATTTGGGAGTTATTTTTATGAAAAGCACCATTTGTTCAAAATCTGAAAGAAAAACTTCGCTGATGATTGAGAATTAAAAAAAATCAGAGAATAAATGAGCATCGAGCAAGATTCCACAATACAAACTTAAAAGCTAGATTTAAAGATTACTCACTCACTCTCCCTCCACGTGAATTAAGGGATTATAGCTAAATTTCTAGCTAATGTTCAGTTGACACATTGATCCTATGATAAATATTGTCTCCTGGCCTTTGATCACCATGTTAGGATTTTAAAAAAATCGTTTTACTCGAATGGATCTATTTCTCATTAAACATCATGCTTGCTTGCTTTTTTTTTTACAGGGTTGAGAAATATTTTAGAGTATGCTGCTGGGGACACTTTTGCATAATACCTCATTCCATCCTGCCTGCTATTTAAGGGCGGCTTTGTGTATCATATCTGGCATGTCAGATTGGAGGAATGTGCCAATGTGTTGAAATGTAGAAAGAGCTGTTCGGGAGGGTTAGGGTCTGCTATTCTAATGTATTTTAAAAGGATAAGCAGCTGATTCTCTCTCGCCTGCATTCTTCCTAACTGAGAATGAAAAGCTTGTTTTGCATTTAGGTACAGTAAGTGGCACTTGGAAGGGAAAGATTGGCTGAAGTGACTGCCTAAAAAATTACATTCTGCAGCTACAATTAATACTCGTTAAATGTACCGTTCAACACTGAAAGAAACTTTCATCAAGGCTGAATTTACTGTATGGTATTTGCTAAGCCCAAACTAAGCAAATTACATTATGGCTTAGCTGTCCTGTCCTTAGCTAGCCATTGACTTATTCACAGTGCATGACTTGCAACCAGTTTGCTGCTTGTTTAACAAATTATGACTTACGAGTGCAAAGTGTGGACACGAGACCAAATTATGCAGTTCTAATTGATCTGGTTTATTCCTAGGGACAAGGATATATTATTAAGCAGTTCATCATCTGTGGATGCTGTGAATATGGGATAGGCTGCTATTAATAACCTAGTGTTTAGCTGAATTATGGGTAGATTTTGGAAATTCAAAAATAGATTCACATAGCACTTCGCATTATTATTTATTTATTTGTTTGTTTGTTTGTTTGTTTGTTTGTTTGTTTTATATACCGCCCTTCTCCCTGAGGACTCAGGGCGGTGTACAGAGCAATAAAGTGGGAATACAATAAAGTAACAGAGTGAGAAAATTGTAAAACCCAAATCCATCAGGCCAGGCTGGCTTGTTGGAATAGATAAGTTTTTAGATCACGCCGGAAGGAGCGAAGGTCGGGGGCCATCCAGATTTCAGCTGGTAAGCGGTTCCAAAGGATTGGCGCACCCACCGAGAATGCTCTCCCCCTGGGGGTCACCAGCCGACATTCTCTGACCGGTGGCACCCTGAGGAGGCCCTCTCTGTGGGAGTGCACAGGACGGAGGGATGTTGACGCTGGCAGCAGGTGCATTAGACAAGTGATATAGTTGTTTTCAGCAGTTATTGACTCATGAGTTATAAATCAGTCATAGGTCTCTGAATTTTCTGTTAAAGTCCATAGCTTGACCTAAACTTTCAAACTGCATGCTGTCACTTCCACTGCTCTAGCCTTTGAACTGCAACTAATTACCCAAAGCTAGCCCGGATTAGCTGGTTGTTGTTGTTGTTGTTAGTTGCGAAGTCGTGTCCGACCCATCACAACCCTATGGACAACTTTCCTCCAGGCCTTCCTGTCCTCTACCATCTTCTGGAGTCCATTTAAGCTCACGCCTACTGCTTCAGTGACTCCATCCAGCCACCTCATTCTCTGTTGTCCCATTCTTCTATTGCCCTCAATCTTTCCCAGCATTAGGCTCTTCTCCAGTGAGTCCTTCCTTCTCATTAGGTGGCCAAAGTATTTGAGTTTTAACTTCAGGATCTGGCCTTCTAAAGAGGAGTCAGAGTTGATCTCCTCTAGGACTGACAGGTTTGATCGCCTTGCAGTCCAAGGAACTCGCATGTGTCTTCTCCAGCACCATAGTTCAAAGGCTTCAATTCTTTGGCGCTCAGCCTTTCTTATGGTCCAGCTTTCACTGCCATACATTGCAACTGGGAAGACCATAGCCTTGACTATACGCACTTTTGTTGACAGGGTGATGTCTCTGCTTTTTAGTGTGCTGTCTAGATTTGCCATGGCTTTCCTCCCAAGGAGCGTCTTTTAATTTCTTGGCTACAGTCCCCATCTGCAGTGATCTTGGAGCCCAGGAAAATAAAATCTGTCACTACCTCCATTTCTTCCCCATCTATTTGCCAGGAATTGAGAGGGCCAGATGCCATGATCTTGGTTTTCTTAATGTTTAGTTTCAACCCAAGTTTTGCACTCTCCTTCTTCACTCGCAACAAGAGGCTCTTTAGTTCCTCTTCACATTCTGCCATTAGAGTGGTATCATCTGCATATCTTAGGTTGTTGATGTTTCTTCCGACAATCTTAATTCCAACTTTTGATTCATCTAGCCCTGCCTTTCTCATGATGTGCTCTGCATATAAGTTAAATAGGCAAGGAAACAGTATACAGCCTTGCCGGACTCCTTTCCCAATTTTGAACCAATCAGTGGTTCTGTGTCCAGTTCTCACTGTTGCTTCTTGGCCCGCATATAGATTTCTCAAGAGACAAATAAGATGGTCTGGTATGCCCATCTCTTTAAGGACTTGTCAGAGTTTGTTATGATCCACACAATCAAAGGCTTTAGCATAGTCAATGAAGCAGAAGTAGATATTTTTCTGGAACTCTCCAGCTTTCTCCATGATCCAGCGTATGTTGGCAATTTGATCTCTAGTTCCTCTGCCTCTTCGAAATCCTGCCTGTACTTCTGGTAGTTCTCGATCCACATACTGCTGGAGTCTAGCTTGTAGAATTTTAAGCATAACTTTACTAGCATGAGAAATGAGTGCAATGGTGCGATAGTTTGAACATTCTTTGGCACTGCCTTTCTTTGGAATTGGAATTTAAACTGATCTTTTCCAATCCTGTGGCCACTGTTGAGTTTTCCAAATTTGCTGGCAAATTGAGTGTAGCACTTTTACTGCATCGTCTTTTAAGATTTTGAATAGCTCAGCTGGAATACTGTCACCTCCACTAGCTTTGTTGTTGCTCAGCTTTTCTAAGGCCCACTTCACTTCACATTCTAGGATGTCTGGCTCGAGGTCAGTGACCACCTCATTGTGATTATCAGGGACATTAAGCTCATTCTTGTATAGTTCTTCTGTGTAATTTTGCCACCTCTTCTTAATCTCTTCTGCCTCTGTTAGGTCCCTGCCATTTTGGTCCTTTATCATGCCCATTTTTGCATGAAACGTTCCTTTCATCTCTCCAATTTTCTTGAAAAGATCTCTGGTCCTCCCTATTCTATTGTTTTCTTCTATTTCTTTGCATTGTTCATTTAAGAAGGCATTCTTATCTCTTCTAGCTATTCTTTGGAATTCTGCATTCAACTGGGTGTATCTTTCTTTTTCTCCCTTGCCTTTCGCTTCCCTCCTTTCCTCAGCTATTTGAAAAGCTTCCTCAGACAGCCATTTTGCTTTCTTGCATTTCTTTTTCTTTGGGATGGTTTTGGTTGCTACCTGTTGTACAATGTTGCGAACCTCTGTCCATAGTTCTTCAGGCACTCTGTCTATCAGATCTAATTCCTTAAATGTATTTGTCACCTTTACTGTATATTCAACAGGGATATGATTTAATTCATACCTGACTGGCCTAGCGCTTTTCCCTACTTTCTTTAATTTAAGCCTAAACTTTGCAACAAGAAGCTCATGGTCTGAGCCACAGTCAGCTCCTGGTCTTGTTTTTACTGACTGTATAGAGCTTCTCCATCTTTGGCTGCAGAGCATATAGTCAATCTGATTTCTGTGTTGACCGTCTGGTGATGTCCATGTGTAAAGCCGTCTCTTGGGTTGTTGGAAAAGAGTGTTTGCTATGACCATCGTATTCTCTTGACAAAATTCTATCAGCCTGTGCCCTGCTTCATTTTGTATTCCAAGGCCAAACTTGCCTGTTATTCCAGTTATCTTTTGTCTTCCTACTTTAGCATTCCAATCCCCCATGATGATAAGAACATCATTTTTGGGTGTTAGTTCTATAAGGTGCTGTAGGTCAATTTCATCCTCTTCAGCACCGGTGGTTGGGGCATAGACTTGGACTACTGTGATATTGAATGGTTTGCCTTGGATTCGAACTGAGATCATTCTGTCATTTTGAGGATTGTATCCCAGTATTGCTTTTCCTATTTTTTTATTGACTATGAAGGCTACTCCATTTCTTCTGAGGGATTCTTGCCCGCAGTAGTATACCTGATGGTCATCTGAATTAAATTCACCCATTCCTGTCCATTTTAGTTTGCTGATACCTAAGATGTCAATGTTTAGTCTTGTCATCTCTTGTTTGACCATGTCCAGCTTTCCTTGATTCATGGATCTTACATTCTAGGTTCCTATGGAGAAAAAATCTTTACAGCATCGGACTTTCCTTTCACCACGACATATCCACAGCTGAGCGTCCTTTCGGCTTTGGCCCAGTCGCTTCATTCTTTCTGGCGCTACTAGTACTAGCCCTCTGCTCTTCCCCAGTAGCATATTGGACGCCTTCAGACCTGAGGGGCTCATCTTCCAGTGTAATATCGTTTTGCCTTTTGGTACTGTCCATAGGGTTTAGCTGGTAGAATTTAACTAATCTTTACAGATTTTGAAAAATTAAGCAGGGTCATATGGGAGATTGCTAGGAAGCACCTTCCAGGAATGAATGGAAATTAAAAAAAAAAAGTCACACTTCCACCTGTGGCCAAAAAATAAATAAATTGATCTTTCTACAAAGTAACTGGGATTTCTACCTTTTCATTATTTATTTATTTATTTATTTATTTATTTATTTATTTATTTATTTATTTATTTGATTTTATATACTGCCCTATTCCCGAAGGACTCAGGGTGGTTTACAGGGCGAGTTAAAACAATACAAATAAGTACACTTTAAAATAGAATTAAATAAGACTTGCCCACAATTAAACAAATTAAAATTAAAATTAAATTTAAATTAAAACCCCCTCAGTCCAGGCCAGCAAGATCAAACAACCAAGTTTTAAGGTCCCGGCGAAATGAGCGAAGGTCTTGGGCAGTCCGAAGTTCTACCGGCAGTTCATTCCATAGGGCAGGCGCGTCCACAGAGAATGCCCTCCCCCTTGGAACCATCTGTCGGCATTCCCTAACCGGCAGAACCCTAAGGAGGCCCTCCCTGTGGGAGCGCACAGGACGCTGGGAGGCTGATGCTGGCAGCAGGTGCTCCCTGAGATAATCCGGACCCATGCCATTTAGGGCTTTATAGGTCATCACCAGCACCTTGAATCTCACCAGGAGGAGAATTGGAAGCCAATGCAGCTCGCGGAGAAGAGGTGTTACATGAGAGCATCGGGAAACTCCCATTACTACTCGCGCAGCTGCATTTTGCACCAGCTGAAGCCTCCGAGTGGTCCTCAAGGGCAGCCCCATGTAGAGAGCGTTGCAGTAGTCTAACCGGGAGGTAACGAGCGCATGAGTGACTCTGCGTAGGGCATCTTGGTCCAAATAGGGTCGCAACTGGCGCACCAGGCGAATCTGGGCAAAAGCCCCCCTGATCAAAGCTCCTATATGATCTTCCAAACTGAGCCATTAATCCAGGAGAACGCCCAAGTTACGAGCCCTATCAACGGAGCTGCAACTAGATATGATTAAGCAATGCCAAAATCAAAGAAATGCAGCACTGAATCCTAGTAGTTTTAATGGGACTTAATCACTGACATTTCTTCTATCTGCTGCTGTTACTATTACTGATTTTAGGAACTAAATGGTTCTCACAGGTAAACGAAAACTTCTTCCCAAAACAAGAGTTCAGTTTAAGGAAGCAGGGAGCAAAATCAGAATAAAGTTTAATCCAATCTCAAATAATATAATGAAAAGTGGGGTCTATACATTTTTAATCAAGTGAAACTCAGACTATACTGAGACATTCTAAAGTATGCCTAAGGTCATAACCTAGGATTTTTACAGCCACATATTTTATATGAATAATACTCATCCAAAGCATGGGACATGATTCCAAACTGAAAATTATGGGCTATAGGTCTGCAGTCCTATGTATTTACAGGATTTTCTACTGAGACATTGCTTGGAATGTGCTATCAACACATAAAAATCCCCAAGGTTTAGTACATATGCATTTTGGCTATCTATTTGTATGTGTTTTGTGTTTAGTTACTTTTAACTCAGAGCAGCCCAGAGTCACATAAATGAGCTGGGAGACTATACATATGAATGAATGAATGGAATGAATGAATGAATGTAAAAATATTAATAAAAGTTATAGTACTAAATAAATTACCATTACATTCTTAACATTCAATAAATCTTTGGTTTACATAAGCAACAATTGCAAAAAAAGCCTCCACAAAAATAGAACACAACAGCTCTGTAATTTATATTAAAATCAATTTAAATTCAATGCCGTGTATATATAGTATTTAGCTATGAAATTCACTGATTTGCCCTCTACAACTATTATGGCAATGATTACTTTATTGGTAAAGCAACCATAACTGTTTGCAACTATGCACAGGATATTGGTAATCAATCAGGGAAAATTTCACAGATTATTGGCGATTCAATTATGTTATTTCCCACTATTGGCAGATCTACTAAAATACCTGAGCACCCTGTGTGAAAAGAATAATGTGCAAACTCAGCAGAAGTGAGGATTCCTAGTAGGCAGTCTACATATGGAGCTAAAATTTTTGCTCATACATGCAGTATGGAATTGGATACTAGGAGTAATTGTCTAATACATAGAATAATGTAAAAATCCCCAACAGTAACATCTTCTATCAATGTTTTTGGGTTTTACAGCATCTTGTCTCTGTATCTCCAAAATTCTTTTTTCAAAATAGAAGTGCCTTATTTTAATAATACTGTTAGAAATATTACACTTGCAAACCAAATGAACCATATCAACATTCCTTTATAGAAAACAAAACTTCAATCACTTGGGTTTTAAAAAATATAATTCAACCTACTCAAATTTAAACAGACATGGATATTTAAGGTAGCAACCGCACCATCAATTTTAAAATGGAAACTTTTTTCAGGTACATCCAAAATTAGTTTTAAAATTACATAACACAATATAAGGTGATAGAGTGTGTGAATGTTTGATAAGTATTATGAAGAAAACTGGTATTTTCAGTATTAAATGCTTTTAACAAATTTTGAACTTTTTTCCCCCCTGCTTGTTTGCTTGTTTTCCATCCATGGAAAAACAAAACCTCAGGGAAGAAAATTATACCTCAAGCAGATGAACAATTGTTGGAATACTACAGAGTAAACCTGTTTATCGAATGCTTGTAAATTCAGAAAATATACTGCCTATATATTTGAAGAGATAAAATTATAGATTTTCCTGTATTTAAACCAATCCTTTTTGTAAAAAAATGTGGAAGATATTGTACAGAAAAATAAGTAACAATAATTCATTAGTCACATCTATATAAACCTGAGATAAACCAACTTTTCTAAAGAAAGGTGGGGGGGGGAATCCCTACTTTATTTTCTTTGATTCGAGAGGATAATTGAACAAAATACAACTGGAATAATTGTAAAACTTGCCATCTGCAGAATTTATAAATATGTACATTAAAATTATTTAAAATAGTTCAAGTTTTTCCAGTTCCTTTTCAGAAATACAGATTTTTTGTTAATCCTATTGCAGATATCTGCTTCAAGACATACTTAAAAAAAGAAAAACAATACAAACATAATACATCCCTATGCAAAACGTATTTTTTTTCAGTTTAGATGTTTCCATTAAAATATCAACACTATTCTTTTATTGTAGCCATACAAGTGCCTTTATGCTTTATTCATTTTTTTTCCTGTTGATGAAAGGAAGAGTTGTTCTTTGCATAACAACAAAGGTAAATTCCATTTGGTTTATATTTCCTCAGAAGCCTATCCCATTGAGTTTCTGTAAAATATATTTCCAGGAAATCAGGTGTAGGTTTGGAGTATCAAATGTATCAATATTCCCATGGAAAGGATTTGTGCATTCTTCCCTGTTTGTGTGATTGTTTGTGCATGTGTTTATCTATGTGGAATACTATATGAAGTACAGCATTGGTTGCATTCCTGGATCATATATTCACAAACCATATTTATTACTTCAAAAAGGTATTTTTCTCTTTCATTGTAGTGGTATAAACCCTTACATGTGGTATTATTGAAATGAAGATTTCAATGCAATAATATTGTGATCACGTGTAATGGGATTAAAATTGTGAACATTCTATTTTGGAAAGCTTGAAGTACTGAAGCTAAAAAGAGAAAAATAAAAATGTATCACTATTAATTGTAGCTTTGAATATCAATATTACAGATATAATTTTAAATTATTTCAAAAAAGTATTTCAAAAATGATTTGACTTTTCATCCAAAGTTAAGCATAACATCAAAACAGAACAAATCTAAAATTAGTTATATAATCAGTTTTGAACGAATTGTTTTAAGATTTCAACTATTGTTACTTAGCGTGTGCATCTGCATAAATGCTTACATATTGATAAAAGTATTAGTTAGTGGTTTATTTGTCCTACGACCATATCAAAAGATAAAAAACAGAATTCAGGATCTAATTCAAATTAAAATAAATAAAATACTAATAAAATAAGTTATGTGGTAAGTAACAAGGAATCAACATTCAGATATTTAATTTGTATCCTACCTTTATTATATTTACAAATAACAAGGCAGCACACGTACTTAATAGTCCCTTCTTCCTTTTATTTTCTCCACAACAACCCTGTGAGGTGAGTTGGGCGGAGAGGGAGTGGCCCAAGGTCACCCAGCTGGCTTTCATGGCTAAGGCAGGACTTGAACTCAGTCTTCTGCTTCCTTAATAGCATATAAAAGATTGGTGAAACAAATTTAACAAAAATTAAAATACTTTTAAAAGTATAGAAGAGAGGAAGTAGCAATAAAAACTATTGAGTTATGATTCTCCCGCTTTTATGTATTTGCTGATTTGTGTATTTGTAACCCTCTTAAAAGCCATACTGTCCATGGTTGTATTTACCACGCTGCATGGGATGTTGCACGTATCAGAACCATTTCAGGTTTTGAGGATCATCTTCCATGTATCATTTGATTATATTAGTTCTCTTATGGAAAAGCAACATTTCCATTAAGAAACTCTTTGAAGCAGCCTGAACATCAAGTGATCTTTCTTGTTACCTTGATAAAATCTCTGGTACTAATATGGGTAATGTAGTGGGGGGAGTGGGGGAAGAGAACCTATTGTCCTAATTTTTTTTAAAACAAAACAAACAAAAAAGCTGAATTATGCATTCTGATCTAGGCAGCCTGTGATTTCTAACAGTGGTGTTCCTGTTTTGAGTAATTTTTTTTAATGGCATGGGGACTTTAGATGTCATATCTGAAGTAGGATCCCAGAAAATTCCTTCTGCCGGTGGAAATCAGAGAAAAATAGGAAATTGACTTCTAAGTTTATAAATTTCTTGGTCTACAATTTTTCATGTTGCTTCACAGCTTTGAATCAGACCAATATTCTTTACAGCTAATCTCTAATTTAAAGCCTATTTCAGATATCTTTCAGATAAGATTTTTGCTTCAGTTTTCCCGTCACACAACTATGGACCAAAACCTTTCCTGAGAGATTTCTTGGGACATTTAATAGAATTTTAAAGAGATGGGGAAATATCTACCCAACATCCACTTAAAATATTGCAAAATTTAAAGATTTGAATTTTGTATATATTTATTGCTACATAAACAGGCCCACCTTTGAAGCCTTCCAGGTAACTTCCCTAAGAACTTAAATTATCTAGAAGGAAATCAGGCAAAGGAAAGATTTTATATTCTGTTACAGCTAACAACCAAATTGTTTGCATAGTTTATTTTTATAATTATATAAGTTCCATTTTACTAACAGGGAAAATGGCAAAACTTCTGATTAATTGTAGATATGTGAGGAGGATCATACAATACAGTATATGTGTATTTTTTAAGAACGGTTGGTGTGGCTCTTCTTAAAAGAGTCACACAAGGCCAAAATAGTTCAGAGGATACTTCTTGATTAAAAAAAAAAGATTTTAGAATGTTTATTAAACCTGAATTAGTAAATACTAGTTTCAAGCATTCACAGAGGATCTTGGTGCTCCTGACAGGTCACTTACTACCTAATAATCTTAGCCTTCCATGAAAGGTAATCCTTGTTACTCCTTATGGACTAATAAATTTGTTATGCATAAGGTTATTTAGACACAAACTTTCGAATCAGTGTCTGTATTTTATTGATAAATTTTATCAATATTGTGTAAGGAATAAATGAAGACCACCAGAATACAAACTTCCTTAGAAACAGGAATCTAAAAGTATTAGAGCAAAGACAGCAGTTATCTTACATTATCTCTATTTATTGCATTCCAAAATTCCTTTGTAAGGCGCTACCTGTGCAAAAAAAGATTTAAATATTTAGATTAGATATCCTAGTGGCTCAGTAGAAACAGCACAAATAAATATGCATGGAGCCTCAAAGTTAATTACAATTTATTTCTGTTATAAGTAAAATCATTGCCAAATACATTCATTCTAAAATCAAGGCATCAACTATTATTTATACAGTCAAATTTTTATAAGACCATTAGTTTCAAGTTTAATTTTTAAAAATTAAAATTTGAGTGTGCGAAACAGCATCTTAAGTGCACTTTATATTGTAAACTGGGTTAGTATTTTCTGGAAAAAAATTCTGGGCACATAAAATTAAACTGAGAATTATCTGGTTACTCTTCTTTTGCCCAGGTTAATGTTTTGTTGGAACGTTCATGTTATGGACAATACACTAATCCAATATTCAACCTTCTTCCTGCATCTTAACTGGCATCTACCAGGTCAGGTTTAAGTCACTGATAACAAGGAGCAGCAAGGAAGGAGAGGGCTGTGCCAAATCCCTGCTACTGTTCACCCTTAAAAGAACCTATTTGGCAATGTTTGGGCAGGAAGGTCAGTGAAAAGAGATGGTGCTGGTGACCTTACCACCCATGCTCTCCTGGAAATGTGACCTCTGTTAAAAATTAGTTGCCATCCCTTGGTCTAAGTAGAGGAGACATAAAATAGAATTTTTTAGTTTCCCAACCACCACTTACTCAACTTTGTATGCATAAGCTAAAACTTTTACAACTCATTTGTATGAATGTTCACTCTGAGATAAGTAAGCAGCACCACCATACAGCCCAGCGGACTTGCTTCTTAATGCAATCTTTTTCAATGTTCCACTGAATTCAGTGAAACTTGCTTTTCATCAGATGAGAAGTGTTTCAAAAATGTTTCCTCACAAATCCTAGTATACTTATTCCCAGCCTTACTTGGACTTAACCGTAATTGTTAAATTATTTTTTCCATCTCTTTTATAACAGCCAGAGGAATCTTATAGAGATGGGCAGCATAAAAATATAGTAAGTGAGCTTGATGAAATCAGTGGGACTTATTTTTCAATAAATATGGACTGTTTTTGGACAGTTTAAAACCCATGTCAAAGGGACCTACTTTGAAGCAACCATAACTTGGATTTCATTTTTATGTATGCACATTATCAAAACTGATATGAAAATGTGAAAGGCTGAAAATGTTTTCTCAGTCTGCAGTGTTTATTATAAATGACCATTAATATGGTTTGGGAGAAAATATGCCTTTAAAAAAAAGAAGTCAAAATATGTTACATATTTATACTTGCTGTAAATGTAATTTATAAATACAAATTAAATAGTTATGAATCATCTCCCTGGATCCCATCCTGTTTTCCCCAACAATCTGATTCAAGATGATGTATGAAATCAACTTTACAACATCAGGGGAAGCAGTTTCAAATTACTACTCAAACATCTTCTCTTCTTGGATAAGTCATTGTCTTGTTAGAAAAAAGAATCTAAAATTAGCCTACATCACATGCATATAGACCCCCTTATAAGAAGTTATGAGTATATTCAAAAATTGCAAATACAATTCAGAAACATCTGTTGAGAAGCTACTTCAAGAGACAAAGCCTTTTAAACTTCAACTTTGCTCACCAGACAGGGGAGGCTCTCTCTAAATATAGGATTTGCCTGCTTATATCATAATGTAAAGCAAGTACATTCATCAGATTTAAACGACTCCGATAAACTCAACTGAAACATTAAACAAAAGTCACAACAGCCGATTTGTTTGGAATATTATGATTCTTTGTTTCCCCCCACCCCACCCCACCCCCGATGAAACTGGTAAATCCTGGATGTCTTTTTTCTAGAATCTCAAAATCAATTCTTGAATTTAAAATCGGCCAATTCATTCTCGCACGATTAAGTTTAACGCTCCCGTTTCTCCTCCATCGAAAGCGCGACGTTTAAAGGGGGAGGAGGAAAAAAAAAAGACTCTTTCCAAGAGCAACTTCCGAAAATCGCGCGTTAAAGGTCCGCTCGTAATGCTTCTGTTAGCTTTTAAACGTCGCCGGCGCTAACTGCTAGTCAAAGGCTCGCCGCCTGAACAGCTTTCACGTGTTTTGGAAACACTTCGCTTCCCTGCACAATTAAAGCGAGAGGGGGAAGGGGCGGCAGAGAGGGGTGGTGGTGGTGGTGGGGGAAAACCTTTCCAGCTCAGCCGGCCGGATGCATTCCTGCCCGCCCGAAGGCACCGCGGGGAACGAGCGCTCCGCATCTGCAGCGAGCCCACGGTCCGGCACTTAGGGGGGTCCGGCTGTTAACGCGTCGCTATAAAGTAAAATAAAATAAAAGTCAATTTAACAATAGCTTCGGCTTCCTCCTTGCGAAACGGCACCGATCGGGAAACTTGCAAATCCTTTTTCCTCGGCCTTGCATTTCAATCGGGAAGGGGAAGTTGAGGCGGTGGGAGGGAGGGAGGGAGGGAGGGGGGGGAAGAGAGAGAAGCAATTACTTTGTTCGACGGGGGGGGGGGGAAGGAAATAAGACGGGACGGGGTGCCGGGGGCGGGGAGGGAGGAAGGTGGCTCTCCTCTCTTTTTTTTTTTTTGCGCGCTCGGCTCCTCTTTGTACGGCAGGCGGAGGCACTTTATACACGCGATCTCAGCCAAGGTATTAAAAGAAAAAAAAAAGGGGGGGGGGGCTGCAGGCGCGGGCTTCTTGCGCGAACGGCCAGCTCAAGGCGGGAGGGGGCGCGCCCCGAGGCTCCTCCTTATCCCGGCGAATCTAACAAAAACAACCCGTCGCCAGCGAACGAGCCGCTAACGGGAGTGAGCAAACACAACAGGAAGGGGGGTGGGAGGGGGCGGGATGCCAAAGAGCCATCCCAGGCATCCCCCTCCCCTGCCTCCCTCCCTCCCCCCCTCTTTCCCTCTCGCAGGAGCGACTGCAAAGCCTCGCTGCGTGGCCGGGTGCGAGGGAAAACTTGCTTCGGAGAACCTCAGCCGGTCGACTCCTTCCTCGGTTGTTTCTGAGCTTCCCTCCTCTTTATTTGTTTTTTTTTTGGGGGGGGGAGGGAGAAAGAGAGGAGGGGGTTTCCAATGAAACTTCGGCCGCTTAGATGCTCACGTCGAGAGGCCGGAAGGTGAAGCCTAAGTAAGCCCAGCGAGCGCGGAGAAAGGCTGCGTCCTCGGGGTAAGAGCAAGCCTTCGCGATTCCTTGCGACGTCGGCGGCCCGCTTGACTCTCCTTTCGAGGGGGGTGGGTGGGTGTGTTTGAGGGGGGGTCGCTTCGGGAGGGCGCCTCCATCGGGGACGCACGTGCGCTGAGAGAAATTTTCTTCTCTCGCCTCCCCCCCCCCCCGGGTTGTTTCGCACAGCCGGTTTCTTCGGCAACTCTTCTCCGGCTCGTCCGAGAGGAGAGTCGTTCGCAGCAAAAGAGGCGGACCGAGGTTTCGCCAAGCTCCCCTTCTCCGGGTTTGAGGAAAAAAAAAAAACACCTTTTCCCACGCTTCGGAGGCCTCCCCACGGGAAGCCGGCGGGACTAACGGGGCCATTCATTCAACCCAGGGGAAGGTTTGAAGGCTGGAAAGCGGGAGGGGGGGGCCCTCGGAGGCTGCGTCGGCGGGGCGGTCGGCGCTTTCGTCGAGCCAGCGCGAGGGCGGCCTCGAGGCCGAGCTCCTGAAGCCCCGCCCCCCGCTCTCCTCCTCCTCCTCCTCCGTCCGGGGAGAATCCCTCGAGCAGCCAGAGATGCGGCTGCTGACGCGCCAGGGATGAATCGGCGCCCGCTGCCGCCGCGCGCGCGCGGGAGAACGAACGTAGTAGGCAATCCGAACAGCAGTAGTAAGGGGCGGGGTCTCGCCGTTTGGGGCGTGGCCGCCCCCGATTGGCCGGCGCGGCGCTCGAAAGCACTTTGTTTTCTATGCTAATGAGGGCGGGGCAGAGGAGTGTGGATATTTACGTGGAGGCGGGAGCCGCCGCCCTTCATTTTTTTTTTTTAATCCACATGGTTTTTCCTCTTCCCCCTCTTGATGCCGCCGCCATCATCCTCGCCGCCGCGGTCTCCTCCCCCTCCTTCCCGCCCCTTCCGTGCTTTCTAAGAAGAGCGGGAGAGGGGGTGGGGCAGGCGACGATCGCGGCGGTTGGCTGCGGGTGAGTTGCGGGCGAAGGGCTCCGCCGACCTTTGGGGCTCCGCAGCGCGAGCGGGTCAGGCAGGCAGGCAGGCTGGCTGGCCGACGGCGGCCGCGGCCAGGCGCCGGAAAAGAGCGAGCGAGCGAGCGAGGGGGTTGGCCGGGCGCATGGCCGGCGAAGGAGCCCGTCCGACCGTGCGCGCGCGCGCAAGCCAACGGCGGCGGCGCCTCCCGCACGACGAAAGTCGGCCGCGCGCACGGGGGCGGGCGGGGCCGGAATGAGGGAGATTTGAAAAGGCCGCGCGGTGGCCGCGGCAACCGCCGCCGCCGCCTCGCTCGGACTGCGAGTAGGCGCGATCTGTGCGAGGGCCGAGGTAGGTCCACGGTGCTGTGACGGGGAGGCGGCCGCGGCTTCGACTCCCTCCGCAGAACAAAAGCGGCGGCGGCGGCGGGCACATGGGCAGGGGCGGCCGAGCTATCCACGCGGGCGAAGGGGGGGGAGGAGAAAGCGGGCCAGAGAGGGGACGGCCGTGGGACCGGGCGCGCTGGGAGCCGGGCTTCGGCAGGACCGGGAAAGGGAGGCGGGAGGTCATCCGGCCCTCTCCGCGTGGGCTTTTGTTCTGGGAGGGGCGGGGGCGGTCTCCGTTCCCCGGCCCTGGCGGACCGCGGCACACTCTTCCTCGCCCCCACCCCATAGCCCGGTCCCTGGGCCGGCCGTCGGGGCCGGGCGCGGAGCCGCGGCGGAATCGAGGCTGCGAGCGAAGTGCGAAGACGCCGGCGGTTGCGGGGCCGCGGCGGCGGCGGCGCCATGTTGCCGAGGGGGGCGGGGCCGGGACATGGCGGCGGCTGCGCGTGCTGAGGCCGATTGTTCCTCGCTAGGCCTCGGCCATGTGGGAGACGCTGCCGGTGCCCGGGCCGGAGGCCGCCGCCACCTTCGGCGGACGGGAGTGAGGCGGGGGCCACCCGGCGGCGAGCGACGACGAACGGAGAAGTCATGCGGGGCCGGACCGCGGGGACGCGAAAGGAAGTAACGACTCGGGCCTGGCCGGCGGGGGTGGAGGAAAGGCAGCGGGGCGAGGAAACGAAGTGCGCTGCGCTGGTTTGCCGTGCTGTGACCTGGTGCCGCAGCGCCCCCTGGCGCCCTTGCCGGCCGGTTCGGCTCCGGCGCGCAGCACGTGCTGCTCCGGAGAAGCCGCGAGCCCGGCTCGGGGGGCGCCATTGTGTTTCCCCGGCCGCTTCCCGCCAGCTCCAGGCGCGCCTCCCGTTAGCCGTCGTTCTCCTGGGCCGCCTTCGCGAGGTAGCTGTCGGTGAATGAAACGCCCGCGAATAACTTTAACTTTCTTGTTTGTTTGTCTCGCTGTTAGGTGTCGCCTTCAAAGTTGAAAAAAAAGGGGGCAGCCCCGGTTCTCCCTCTCGCCCTGAGAGGCTTTTACGGTCGACTGGTTTTTAATCATCTTCACGGCGGCGGGGAACGAGAGGCGATGTTTTGCCCGGCAGTTGTACATACAAGTCACGGATGTGGAGGAAGTTTCCTTGCACTGTTTTTGGAATACTTGGGTGAGTAGAACTTGGGGGGAGTTCCCCTTTGGAGAATCTGTCACTGGATAGCAGCATCGCTGCAAAAAGAAATAGAAATGTACTACATAGGGGCATCTGCTCTTTAATTCTTCCATTCTGTGGTATGTCCCGTTAATCACTGACCCTAACTTTTAGTTTATAAGCGTGCCTGAAAGTGCTTTCATTTTACTTGAAAGAATGAAATGTTGCGTTCATGAGCCGCTGATAAAGACCTGATTTATTATTATTATTATTATTGATGGGTTATTTGAAAGAACTGCTTATTTAGAAGTAACAGGTGTTGATAAATTTTCAGTTGTATGTGATACTATACTATTATTGAGAGTAGAGTAAAATAACTTACCAAAGACTGGTTGAAACTTCCTAGATCAGGCCTATAAATATTAATTACTTTTATAAATTTACAAAATGCAGTATTGCACACTAGTTTAGGCATAGGTTTTGATAAAGGGAAAATATGTTCATTTTGGCCTACAGTTTTGATCATTACATGTTTTTTTATGAAACACAGCTCACTATGGTTCAAAAAAAACTGAAATAGTTTGGCAATATAATAGTTATATAATATATTATATTATATTATAATATAATATATTATAGTTAGACCTATAAAACTTTTTGATACTTTTACTGAAGGTGTTAGGCGTACTCAGATATTTTTACCATAAGTGATGAGTTTTATGTATTTCTAATCTGTTTGCTTATACTGAAAATTAATGGAAACTGATTTTCTTTTTGTCAGGTGAAAAAAATGTTTGAAATAAGAAGATCCTGGTCATGTTAGAATAATGTCAAAGTGCTTACAGTGCAGGTAGTGATTTATAAAACCTACTGCAGTGAAGGCACTTGTAGCATTATGCTGGCAAGCGCCTCAAAACATTTGAGAATTTACTCTACAGTGGCTTCTACACAACAACTGCTTTTTGTTCTAAGGTGCATCTAGTGCAGATAGTGAAATAGATTAGCATCTACTGCCCTAAGTGCTCCTTCTGGCATAAGAAGTTGTATTTTCTCCCAGTTACTTAACACAGAAAGTAAAATCTAATCGTGTCTTGCAGTCTTCTGTTAGTTTTGCATAGTTGCACTACAGGAAGAATGTAGTTGTGCAAATCTATGCAAAACTGATTGTGGCCTGTTATTATCTTCATGTCTACATTGAGTTAATTAAGGCTATCCTTCACTGAACAAGTGATCCTAAATGGCTCCTGTAGCACTAAAGTGCTTATAGTGCAGGTAGTGTTTCATAATCTACTGCATTAGGAGCACTTAAAGTACTACTAGCTGAAGAACTTCATATTTATCCAGTTTTCCCCTGTTTCTCCTTTTAATGGCTGTTAAACACTGTTCTCTGGTTAGTTTTGCAGGTTTGCATCCAGCTGTATGATATTCTGCTGTGCAAATCCATGCAAAACTGACTGTGGCAGTGAAAAGGCAAGAATGTATACTAAGTTGTACCCCTTTCTACACAGGTTGGGATCGGTTGCAATGCTGTGTTAAATCTGTGGTATTGCACTTGTCCCGGCCTGTTGAGGTTGGTGGGGCAAGAATCTGCAGCAACTTAAGTTCCCCTCTCAGTTAATTGTTTGGGAGCAGCAATTGCAGTAGTAAAGTGATCAATGTAACTTTTTGCATCTAAAATAATTTTGATTAAATGGTTTAATGATACTGTAAGTACTTTTTCTTCCAGTGTTGGCAAAATAAGCTTTAAACATAAAGCAGCCTGTATAACCCAGTATTTTCAATAAATCACAAGCTTTAATATTAATAAAGAGGTTGTATTTTGTGATTTCCTGAAATTAAAGTGATGTATTACTTGCCCCCAAAAAGCAGTTGAAGTAATCTGCTCAGCTGTTTTTCTAGATCCATCATAGTATTCTTACCCACATTATCTTAACATTTAAACATTGTGAATAATGCCACTTCTTTAGGTCCTTTTAAAGTGTAGGATAGAAATTAGCATCTCAGTATTTTAGCACATAGTGTTATTCCATGATACGTACTCCTTATTCCATGATACATGAAACTTACAAAATTCCTAGAAAAATACTCACCTGAGGGAAAATGATTTATTTATTAAATTTAGAAGGTCACATAATTCCATAAATATGCCAAGTGATGTACAACATTAAGAACTATAAAATAGAAAAAAGTACATTCAGAACAGAAAACACTCAGATTAACTTTTAGAACCCGTAAGGACATCCAGCCTGACCCAAGATTTCAAAGAAAAGTCAGGTGTTCAGAGACATGGAAAACTTGGGAGCCACATGGATGTTGATGGAGTAGTACAAGAGAAGATATACTTTGGGTCCTGTCAGATGGCTGGAGGTACTTTGAGCAAATTATCCTAATATGAACAGACTTGCAGTGTAATTTTAATTCCACAAGAGAAAGTGATGCTTGTTAAAACATTCCTGCTCTCTAAAAATGGGTGGATACAAAAGATCTACACATATCTATACAGAAGATCAATAGAGAAATTCAAAATCTCTTTCAGATGATAGCCTTTTATGGGAGCAATTTATTGATTAATTGTAAATGAAATTTGATAGGGGTTGGATTGATACTTACGATTTAATGAAATATACTTTCAAGTATTAGGAGTCAACTCCTAATACTTGAAAGTCAAATCTGGTTCTTAAAAGTAATTTGTGTTATACATCATTGTCCTAAAATTCAACTCTGGAATAGTTTGCTTGAATTGGTAATGCCAAGCAGGGTTGGGACTCATTACTCCCTGGACTGGAGATCATTGTGAAATTCCAAGGCTGGAAGTAGAATTGGAATAAAAGTCCAATACACGGAACAGAATGGAATTCTGGCTTGTTAAAAACTTCAATGAAGTTAATATAAAGGTGTGAAAATCAAGTTAATATAAAAGTATTGGGAAGTACAGCATTGTTTTGACACTTTAACATAAAAGTAAATTCAGTTAAGTCACAGGCAATTACACTTGCTTTGGATAAGTATTATGGTGCAATAATTAAGTGGTCCCTTGAAGTGGGAGGCAATTTTTTTCCAGGGTGTCGAAGACTAAATCTACAAAAACAAGACAAAAACTTAACATTTCTTAGCAAGACCTACAGCTTTATAATAAGTGTAGATCTCAAGCTAATTGTTCCAGGTGAGCATGTTTCCAGAAGATCCAATCCAAATATTTGTAATAATAGACGCTTGGCATAATTTGGTAATAATGCATTAAAAAACCTGGGTGGGTAAATTTGAAGTCACCTGGCTTGTACTATATAAATCTGAAGTGAAGCCAATTTTAGGAAAATGGGTAATTGTAGGTGGGAAAAATGGCTAGTATGGCAGCAGCCTACAATATAAAATTTTAAAAATTCTCCCAGGAGCTTGGAGTTCAATTGAGAATTTTAGGGGATCAAAAGGTGAAACTATCAGGGATTTGTAGAGGGTTCACTGATTTTGGGTGTAGTAAATGATAAAAATATTAGGACAAAATTCCATAGAAATTAAATTACTGTCTGGGAGATGAGGTGAACTTAGTCCAATTCTTTAGAACAGAGTTTTGTTTTAAGATTATAGTTTTTTCAAGAAGTAAAAAGATTTCATGGAAGGGACAGTTACGTAGTCACAGGATTCCAATAAGGTAGAGATAATTTGCAATTCCTGAAAACAAGCCCTAGCTTGATTTTTGGGAGGTGGGCCTAATATAAGCTCTACCCCCAAAATAAATGCTAGTTTGGGGGCAAGGTGCACATCTAAAAATAAAACTGGGGAGGTGGAGCTGCCTCACCATACCCGTTTACCATTGCAGCCAGGCCTCCCATGAATAGACACTTGCCAGCCCACTTCTGCAGCCCCCCCCCCACCTACATTTCGCTGATGCCTTCAGGAAAAGCTTCTGCAGCTGAGAATGTAGCTCCTGATTTCCCCGTCTGCATTTTGCCATCAGGCCTTCCGGAAAGTCCTCTGCAGCCGAGAACCAAGTTACAGATTAAATCGGTAGCTTGGTTCTTGGCTGCAGAGGCCCTTCCAGAAGGCCTCTGATGGCAAAATGCAGGCCGGGGGAACCATGCACGTCTATCCGGAGCTCCATTCTCAGCAGCGGAGGTATTACCTTCAGCCACAGAAGAAGTGGGCTGGCTGGGCGGGGCTATCAGTGCCGCCACTGCTGCAAGGTGAGACTAGAAAAGACACTCCTCTCAAAAGACCTGGTGTCTCTTTGGGAGGCAAAAAAATAAAAGACCAGATTTATTTTTGGGAAAACAAGGCATAGAGCAAGTTTTAACTTGAAAGGAAAAAGGGAATTGGACAAGTTTACGATATCTTTGAGGAAGTCTGATGATTCTCTAATAGAGATTATGTTACGGGGTTATTGCACCTATAGATTGTTTCAAGTGAGTAGTCAATGGAGCAGCCAAAAAATGAGATAGGTATATTAACGGGCCATGAGACCAAATAATGTAACATGAGAAAGGGATGAATGGTTTGATTCGTAGAGGATTATTGGGTTTAGATAAATCAAGGACAAAGACGTTACTGATATGTGATCACTTTCTGATTACTATCTTTACAGTAAAATGCAAAGATTATACATAGAATATAGAATAATAGGGTTGGAAGAGACCTTGGAGGTCTTCTAGTCCAACCCTTTGCTCCAGCAGAGACCCTATACCATTCCAAAAAATGGCTGTCCAATCTCCAGTGATGAAGCACCCAAAACTTCTAGAGGTAAGATGTTCCACTGATTAATTTGTTCTCACTATCGAAAAATGACTCCTTCTAGACTGGATCTTTTTCACCCATAGCTTCTTGTTCTGTCCTCTGGCGCATTGTTCTTGTCTCTGGCAGACCTCAAGTACTGAAAGACTGCTGTCGTATCACCCCTTGTCCTTGTCTTAGACTAGATGTACCTACAGGGAGTGCAGAATTATTAGGCAAGTTGTATTTTTGAGGATTAATTTTATTATTGAACAACAATCATGTTCTCAATGAACCCAAAAAACTCATTAATATCAAAGCTGAATATTTTTGGAAGTAGTTTTTAGTTTTTAGTTATAGCTATTTTAGGGGGATATCTGTGTGTGCAGGTGACTATTACTGTGCATAATTATTAGGCAACTTAACAAAAAACAAATATATACCCATTTCAATTATTTATTTTTACCAGTGAAACCAATATAACATCTCAACATTCACAAATATACATTTCTGACATTCAAAAAACATAACAAAAACAAATCAGTGACCAATATAGCCACCTTTCTTTGCAAGGACACTCAAAAGCCTGCCATCCATGGATTCTGTCAGTGTTTTGATCTGTTCACCATCAACATTTGCGTGCAGCAGCAACCACAGCCTCCCAGACACTGTTCAGAGAGGTGTACTGTTTTCCCTCCTTGTAAATCTCACATTTGATGATGGACCACAGGTTCTCAATGGGGTTCAGATCAGGTGAACAAGGAGGCCATGTCATTAGATTTCCTTCTTTTATACCCTTTCTTGCCAGCCACGCTGTGGAGTACTTGGACGCGTGTGATGGAGCATTGTCCTGCATGAAAATCATGTTTTTCTTGAAGGATGCAGACTTCTTCCTGTACCACTGCTTGAAGAAGGTGTCTTCCAGAAACTGGCAGTAGGACTGGGAGTTGAGCTTGACTCCATCCTCAACCCGAAAAGGCCCCACAAGCTCATCTTTGATGATACCAGCCCAAACCAGTACTCCACCTCCACCTTGCTGGCGTCTGAGTCGGACTGGAGCTCTCTGCCCTTTACCAATCCAGCCACGGGCCCATCCATCTGGCCCATCAAGACTCACTCTCATTTCATCAGTCCATAAAACCTTAGAAAAATCAGTCTTGAGATATTTCTTGGCCCAGTCTTGACGTTTCAGCTTGTGTGTCTTGTTCAATGGTGGTCGTCTTTCAGCCTTTCTTACCTTGGCCATGTCTCTGAGTATTGCACACCTTGTGCTTTTGGGCACTCCAGTGATGTTGCAGCTCTGAAATATGGCCAAACTGGTGGCAAGTGGCATCTTGGCAGCTGCACGCTTGACTTTTCTCAGTTCATGGGCAGTTATTTTGCGCCTTGGTTTCTCCACACACTTCTTGCGACCCTGTTGACTATTTTGAATGAAACGCTTGATTGTTCGATGATCACGCTTCAGAAGCTTTGCAATTTTAAGAGTGCTGCATCCCTCTGCAAGATATCTCACTATTTTTGACTTTTCTGAGCCTGTCAAGTCCTTCTTTTGACCCATTTTGCCAAAGGAAAGGAAGTTGCCTAATAATTATGCACACCTGATACAGGGTGTTGATGTCATTAGACCACACCCCTTCTCATTACAGAGATGCACATCACCTAATATGCTTAATTGGTAGTAGGCTTTCGAGCCTATACAGCTTGGAGTAAGACAACATGCATAAAGAGGATGATGTGGTCAAAATACTCATTTGCCTAATAATTCTGCACTCCCTGGTAGTTTTGTTCATCATACAGTTTAGCCTCCGGCCCCCTTATTTTTGTTGCTCTTCTCTGCACTCTTCCTACGGTCTCAATATTTTTTTTGTATAGTGACCAGAACTGGACGGAGTATTCAAAGTGTGGTCTCACCATTGTAATCTAAAACAGTACTATCGTTTCACATGATCTTGAAACTATCCATCTTTTGATGCAACATAAGATTGCATTGGCTTTTTTGACAGCTGTCAATGAAATTTCAGTGGCCAACTAGGGCATCACTTTCTCACTTTGTCCTCAGTCACTGCCAATATGCATTCCATAGCCCACCAATCTCCACCCTTGGTCCTTAAAGTGACTTAGATCTTGATCCCAGTCTTTTCTCAGCTACCGCCACAACCACAATCTGCAGTTATACCTTCTTCGCAGAACAATTGTATTTTTTGCCCAATGAAAACAGCCCCATGCAGCCATTTTTTGATTCAGGCATGGAAGCAAGATACTCTATATGAGATGTTGTCAATAGGTAAAGGTAAAGGTTCCCCCGCACATGCGTGCTAGTCGTTTCCAACTCTAGGGGCCGGTGCTCATCTCTGTTTCAAAGCCGAAGAACCAGCGCTTGTCCGAGGACGTCTCCGTGGTCATGTGGCCGGCATGACTAGACACCAAAGGCGCACGGAACGCTGTTACCTTCCCACCGTAGTGGTCCCTATTTTTCTACTTGCATTTTTACGTGCTTTCGAACTGCTAGGTTGGCAGAAGCTGGGACGAGTAATACGCGCCCACTCTGTTACGCGGCACTCGGGATTCGACCCGCCGAACTGCCGACCATCTGATTGACAAGCTCAGCGTCCTAACCCACTTAAAGGTAAAGGTAAAGGTTCCTACCGCACATGCGTGCTAGTCGTTTCCGACTCTAGGGGCCGGTGCTCATCTCCGTTTCAAAGCCAAAGAGCCAGCACTTCTCCGAGGACGTCTCCGTCGTCATGTGGCCGGCATGACTAGATGCCAAAGGCGCACGGAACGCTGTTACCTTCCCACCGTAGTGGTCCCTATTTTTCTACTTGCATTTTTACGTGCTTTCGAACTGCTAGGTTGGCCGAAGCTGGGACGAGCAACAGGCGCTCACTGCTACGCGGCACTCGGGATTTGACCCGCCAAACTGCCGACCATCTGATTGACAAGCTCAGCATCCTAACCCACTGAGCCACTGTGTCCCTTCTGTATTACTTTATGTAATTTAAGAAAAAAATGCCAAGGTCATTTTTAATTGAAATAAATTTCCATAGTAATGGAAACAATAGTTAAGCATGCTTTGAAACTGGTCTACAGACTGTTCAATGAACCATCCACTTGGCCAATTAATTTGTTAATTAGCTCTACCAAGCACTGAGTAGGGGCTATCCTATTTTTGTAGCAAAGATAAATTAAGCAGTTTTTGTCAAGTTGCCATTGTCCTCAGTAATGACAAATTGTTCTAATTATGGATTTTATTCTGGCAGAATACTTCAGTATTTTTCAAGTTTGAAACAATTAGCATATATTGCACGCACATATCTAATGTAATATTTAATGTAATAGGTTAAAACAAACATTAAGGGACAGATTAATGAAAAGGAACTTTTTAAACTATTTGCTTATTCTAGGAATGATGCTGAAACAAATATCACCAGCTTTGAAAATAGTCAAAGCAAAATTTCTTCTATCTGCTTAAGTGATAAGGTACTGTAGATAGAAAACATGAAATAATGAAAATTATTTTGAACATTTACCGAATAGCCTTTTGCTCACTGCAAAGCACTAGAGGGCAGGACAAGAAACAATAGTTGGAAGCTGATCAAAGAGAGAAGCAACCTGGAATTAAGGAGAAACTTTCTGACAATGAGGACCATTAACCAGTGAAACAGCTTGCCTCCAGAAATTGTGGGCACTCCATCACTGGAGATTTTTAAGAAGAGGCTAGACAATCACTTGTCTGAGATGGTCTTGCTTGTGCAAGGGGCTGGACTAGAAAACCTCCAAGGTCCCTTCCAGATTCTATTCTATTCTATAGCAGTCTTTCTTTGTTTTTCATGTGTGACAACTTCATTGTACAGTAACGAATATGAATATGAATAGGGTTTTCCACCTATATAGGGTTAATGCAGGAATCCTGGCTATTTCTGCCTCATTATACTTGGACTTGGTTCCAATACATTCTGAGACATTCAACTCCTGTAATAATATTTTTGCAATTGTCATGAAAAAGGACTTTGCTTCCAATGACCAACATATTACTTTCAAAGTAATTGAAAGCTACTCTTTTCTATATTTGCTTATTCTGGTCTAAATTTCTTATATTCAGTGGTAGTATGACAAATTATTCTTTTTTTGTTTAGCAATCCTGAGAAGGTAAGTGCTAGATGACCACCCAGGGTGCTACAGATCAGTTAATCTGAGTAATACTAGGGATGATCCTAGAGCAAATCAAAGTAATTTATAACACCTTGGAAACTACAGTAATTATAGATCGAAGCATCAAATTTAATGGCTGATCTCAGAAGCTAAATAGAGTTTGATTAAACCTTGGATAACAGGCTGCTTTAAATTTCAAGGGCTATAAATGAGAAGTCAAGCTTGATTTGAAGGAGACTTTAATCACTACTATAAAACAGCCAAGAAAACTCTATCTAAGCACTAGGAACTGAGATTAACCAAACTATTTTTGTCTTGTAGTGGAAGACAGCATAAGCTTGTTGAAAAAGGTTTCCTTTGCAATTAGCGCAAACTACTTCAAGAATGTGGTTATTAATGTGACTTAAATAGAAAGATTGGAGAAGTAGATTGCTGAAAACAGGGTCATTTGTTTATAGAAGATGTGATTGATTGATGATCTGATGCAGGAGCCATGGTTTAAAGATTCCCAGTCATCTTAACTGTGTGCAATAAGAATTGGAAAAGCAATGGGAATGATCCCGTGGAAGCAGATGAAAGGTTTGACCTAGTAATAAGAACAATTCAAAATGTACCTAATGTTATTTTATCATTTAGGATATGATTTCTTCAGCACAGTATGCTTTGTAGTGGAGGTTAAACATACATTTGTTGACATCCTTTAACATAGACAAAGTAGATGATTGACTTGGCCTGAATTGTCACTTTCAGTTAATTATACTGTAAAGGTAAAGGTTCCCCCGCACATGTGTGCTAGTCGTTTCCAACTCTAGGGGCCGGTGCTCATCTCCGTTTCAAAGCCGAAGAGCCAGCGCTTCTCCGAGGACGTCTCCGTGGTCATGTGGCCGGCATGACTAGACGCCAAAGGTGCACGGAACGCTGTTACCTTCCCACCGTACTGGTCCCTATTTTTCTACTTGCATTTTTACGTGCTTTCGAACGGCTAGGTTGGCAGAAGCTGGGACGAGTATGACATAATTGCGAAAAAAAACCTTTATTCTTTTGCATGGCAGTATAGTATAATTGCTGTTACTCGTCTCAGCTTCTGCCAACAATTATACTATACTGCTATGCAAAAGAATAAAGGTTTTTTTTCACAATTATGACATACAGCTCTAAACTGTATTTTTATTTATAATCCAATAAAAATAATAATGTATTTGGCATGCTCAGCTCAGGACATTAATTTAAAAAAAATCCCACAGTAAAGTTTAATAATGAATATATTCCATTATTATCAGTCATAAAATAAAGGATTAACAAATAACTTCCTCCAATTCTAGAATTACTTTCCTCTGTACCCATGCTTTGAAGTAATTTTTTTAAAAAAACCTTATGTCCATAATGGAACAAAACTGCTTTATAATACTAGTTCACCAACAAAGTACTTTCATCTGTGGCAGTTCTCATTATGTTAGAAATTAGTTTTTCTCTGTTTTGTTCCAGATCTTTAAACTTGAACATACTAACTTTTTTATCCTTAATTCATTTTATTTTGGTTAATATTCTGGATGTGGATTATGATATTTTAAATCTGAATTGGATTAATATTGAAATATTAAAAAGACTAATACTTATACTCAAGCTCAGAATAAGTTGACTCAAGGTTTTGATCCTTTAAGAATGAAGAATACCTGGGCCAGAGGATATGCCTTCTCTGGTTGCTGTAACCTGTGGAACATGCTGCTACCATCTCTCTGAGCAAATAGGAAACCATACTTTTGTAACAGGTGATGCTTTGATACCTTAGTAATGACTGGACAATGATAAATACACAAACCTGACAGACATTAAAAAGATTTCTATTTACTTTGAAAAATATTACATTGCACATAGTACAATACTACATTGTACACAGTCTGTTCTGCCACAATATTTTCAAATAGCCCTACCGAAACGCACTCAGAGTCACAGATTTAGAGATGGGCAGCTACACAAGCTGAATGAATGAATAAATCACACGCTCTGTGTATTAGAATTTATGAAATATATATTTCTACAGATCCCTGTAGTCTGAATCTTTCAAATCTTAAATACTGCGTGTATATTTAAAATGTATATTCTCTTTGTTCAATGGAGGATTACAAAAGGAGATCATTTTTTAAAGAACGCATTTATTTAATTTTATTGGTCATCCAACTGGTCTTTTGGCAGCATACAAAACAGTTAAAACCATTGAATCTCACAGAGAGCCCAGACTAAAATAATCTAATGAATAACAAAAACAACACAAAAAGGTAATGAGCAAATAATAAATATCAATCCTAGGCCTGGAGGGCACCATCCTAATCTTTGGGGGGCTGCTGTTCCAGAGGGTGAGGGCCGCAAAAGTGATGATGGCACATTTCTGCTGGAATATATTGGACAGTTGGGTGGTAAGGAGTTTTTTGGATATTCAGGTTTTGTAGATAATAACCAGCATCTTGAATTGCACTCAGAAGTCAAGTGGCGGTCAATGTAGCTTGCACAATAGTAGATGTTCTGGACAAAGTGTCAAGGTATAAAATCCCCCACCTCTAAAAGTTACATTACGATCTTGCATTACATTAATAAGAGTTCCCATATCTCTACACAGCCTAGCCTGAAGCCAATCTGTCATACCTCGAGAGAGAGTTTGGTACTTGGGTTATTAAAGGAAAGACTTATTAATGGAACAAGCAACAGGGCTTCAATGACACATTGAAAATATCTGTTTTTTAAAAAAAAATACTAGCACTGAATGTTGAAAAACCACACATCTAGTAAACTTGAAAGATTGACATTATAACCTGTAAACATCTTCATAATTAAGATATCTTAAATACAGTAGAACCAAACTGATCATTTTTTTAAAGTTCAAACCACAAAGTTGAATGAATTTAAAAATGAATGGGAAACCATTGTAGTTTGTTCAACATAGCTGACAATCTATAAAAATGCTTATAGGCAACAGCTTAGATGTTGCAGTTTCCATTACTTTCCCTTTGATTTTCAAATTGCAAAGCTATAAAGTTGATCTTGGTCATAGTCAACAAAGCAGTTTTTAATGAAACAAATACCAATTAGAGTACCTAGATAAAAATAGGGCATACATGAGAGTTTCAATTAACAGATCTGCATTTTATATGGATTAACACTAAGCATGTTTTCCTTTTATTTTTTAATATTGTAGGGATTTAGGTTAACTGAAAAAAAATATAGCACATCTAGTGCAGTATAGTAGTAACTACTATGCCTGGATCTGCTTCGATTATTAAAAAGTTCTAACATATTTTCCATTGGGTATGTATACACATACCCAAAGCAAAATATCTGGAAGACTTTTGGATACTAAGTTACTGATTATATATATATATATATATATATATATATATATATATATATATATATATATATATAGTCAGAAGATTGGACAATCTTTACCAATCACAATACAACATAAATGCCTTCCAAACCTATTATTAAAAATTGTTTGAATTCAAACCTGAACTGTTGAAACTACATAAACCCATAGGGCTTATTTTTTTAAGACTATTAATATGATTCCAAATCCATGTTACTGTATAACCTGATTATTGAAATGAGGACTTAACCCTCTAGATAGATATTTAGCAAAAAAAATTAATAAAGAGCTAATTCATCTCAGGAATCAAAATGATTTTGTCACCAAATTACTTTTTTTTTTCTTTTGGATACTGGGTTAGCAATTTCTGAGTGAATTTGGGTCTATAAAACTGGATGTACTAGAATGTTAGAGTTACACTAAGATATTACAACTGCAATTCTTTCCACAGTATTGTATTTTACTTGAGAAGTACTGCAAACAGGTTTAAAGAGAAGGAAACGTGGCATAATTTAAAACATGAATGTTATTATCACTTTCTGTATGTCAACAGAACATCAACCATGGCCTCAGGCAACCACTACATCTTCTAACAAAAATAAAGTTTGTAAAAGTAAGTTAAAGAAGAATCTCCCCAAACAGCCCACAAAGTATTACTTGTGGTTGCAAAATTCAGAGTGGCTAGGAAAATTAAAGTACTGATAGCTCTCAACTTACAATCACAACTCTGATCAGAATTTTCATTGCTGAGCAATGCAGTTGCAAATCATGTGACTTGCATTGCTTAGCAATGGCAATCCCAGCAGTACCCATTGCTGTCATTAATCAAGAATCACAGCGAGTACTTACTGCAAGCCTAGCCATTCCGGTCTTAGTGTCTCCCACTCATGAACCATTGTAAGACAGCCTAATCTTTAACTCTGTCCTCCAGCTTATTTCCCCATTCTCCTGGAGAGGGTTAACAATTGAGTTGTAGAAAGAATTTCATTTTTGAGCCAGTTTTTAACTAGTAAAAATGAATGAGTGTGCTGCATCAAAAGTAATCATTAATATCTCAGACATGTTTTAGAAACTGGAGCTAAGTAGTTACTGATTTATTTTCAGTTGACAGAAAACTGGTACACCAATTTCAAATACTATCTTGTGTGTTATAGTTAAACCAATCTGTCAAAATATCAGAAAATAACAGCAGAAATAAACTTACATGGTATATGTCTTTTATTGAACTGCAGATTTCCCTTTATGTGAATTCATTTTATGCAAATTTGCTATTATGCAATTGATCATTTTAATCCAAGAATACACTATCTGAGAAGAAAAAAGCATCACAATTGTGCAGTTTGAATCAGCGTAATAAATATGTATAAAAACATCTCAAGGCTTCTTCCCACCAAATTGTTTTCAACATTTTGACATTTTCTTGTCAAAACCCAGTTTCTGCCCTCTCTCATGCATTTACCATCATCTTGTACAGTTGTTGTACAGTTGTTGTAAAGGCACTTCCATACCTGCAAAAACTACTGCTGTTATGATGGGATCAAAACAGCCATCAATATCTTAACCACTTAAAATGAGCATGAAAAGGACTGATCTATCTAACATTAGAAACAAAGTTGGACATACACGTTGCACCAAAGCAGGTGAAGGGCCCTCAGCTCTAGGATGAGCTTTTAACCTGGAGAAATTTACTGTGATCGATATAATGAAGAATGCTAATGAAAAATACAATACTGTGATGAATTCTGTCTCTTTGTCTGCCATTATAAGTATGTGCATTATAAATCTAAGTTAGAAAAAATGGAGATGATACTTTATTGTACATAGAAAAGACAAGGGGAAAAACATCTTTGAGTAATGTAATACTTAAAATTAAGGCACTAAAGTTTACGAGGACATTTGTCAATATTACAATATTTGACCCATATCCCATAACCCTCCTTTTTCTACTTGTAACTGTCTTACTTTATGAATAACAATAACAGAGTTGAAGGGACCTTGGAGTCCCTCAGGCAGGAGACCATTTCAGAGAAATGGCTGTCCAGTCTCTTCTTAAAAATCTCCAGTGATGGAGTATCCACAACTTCTGGAGGCAAGCCATTCCACTGGTTAATTGTTCTCATTGTCAGGAAATTTCTCCTTAGTTCTAGATTGGTTCTCTCCTTGATTAATTACTACCTATTACTTCTTGTCCTGCCTTCTGGTGCTTTGGAGAATAGGTTAACCTCTTCTTCTTTGTGGCAGCCCCTCAAATATTGGAACACTATTATCATGTCATCGCAGTCTTTTTTTCCCCCCACTAGACTAGGCATACCCAATTCCTGTAACCATTCTTCATATGCTTTAGGCCCAGCACCCTAATCTTTGTTGCTCTGCTCTGCACTCTTTCTAGAGTATCACTTCTTTTAATCAATATGATGACCAAAACTGGATGCAATATTCCAAGTGTGGTCTTACCAAGGCATTATATAGTAGCATTATTACTTCACATGATCTTCATTCTATTCTTCTATTAATGCAGCCTAGGACTGCATTGGTTTTCTTGTCAGCTGAAGCACACTGCTGGCTCATATTTAAGTGATTGTACATTAGGATTTCTATATCCTTCTTGCAGTTACTGCTATTGAGCCAGGTACTTCTTTGTATCTGTGCATTTGGTTTTTCTTCCTAAGTGTAAAACCTTACTTTTCTTACCATTGAATTTCAGTTTGTTAGATAGGGCCCATTGTTCTAGTCTGTCAAGATCCTTCTGGATCTTGAGCCTATCTTCTGAGGTGTTGGCTGTTCCCACCAGCTTGGTGTCATCTATCCCATGTAAGTCATTTATGAAGATGCTGAAGAGTACTGAGTCCAATAGAGAACATTGTGGTACCCCACTGCATACTTCCCTCTATGTAAATGTAGTTCCATTAAGGACTACAAGTTGAGTATGGTTTATCAGCCAGTTACAAATCCATCTGATGGCGATATCTTGCACAAACCTTCTAATATGGAAGAATGTTAATCATGCGACATATAAATTGCTGTGAATTTACAAGATTAATAGTAATTTTCATTTGTGTAATACAATTAACCATACGTTCATCAATCTTGTTCATGGAAGACATTTTGGTTACTGTCACAGGTCATTAGTTTTTATCTTGATTACACATATCAGCCCTTCACAATTTACCATCTTTACATTTTTTGACCAAGTGATACACAATGCTCATGCCAACAGTCAGCACCATAAATAATCAGTATTTGATGGTTATTTTCAATTGGAGGGACTCTTTCCATAGTAAAAAAAAAACATTCATGGCACTTTGCTTAAAAGCACAGGGATGACTACTCACTTTGGGCTTAAATATCATAAACTTTACCAATACAACTTTTTCTCACAGTAATGTCCACTGACTAAAGTTAAGAAACAGATGCTAAAGAATGTTAAAGATTCTAGCATGTCAATATTGCTCTCTGTTGACAGTTTTATCGGAAGTATTACTTTTGATTGGTCTCACTTATGTAAAAGACCTTGACTGATCTTTAAAAAAAACAATCAGTGTCAGATCCTTTTCATTGTGCAAAGTTCATAGTCCTCCATAGTCTGAAGGAGTGGCAGATAAGATCTTGGAACCATCGAATCATATCTTTCAAAGATTCTGGAGCACCGGAGAACTACCAGAGAGCTGGAAAAGAACTGATATGGTTTCCATCTTCAAAAAAGGAAAAAATGGATCTAAGAAACTATAGATCAATCAGCTTGACATCAATACCTGGGAAGATCCTGGAAGAGATAATCAAGCAACAGATTACAAACCTAGAAGCAAGCAAAGTTATAAAAAGACAACACTGTAGACCCTGGTCAAGCATTGCTTATATGCAATATTCTGGATAGAAGGAAGTGAACTTCCAATAATCTTTTTCATCGTCCTCACCACTCTCAACACAGCCTTCTTGTCCGAAACACCTCCGATAATTATCTAATTATTCCAAGAACCTAGAATGTTGTAACACATCAGCATACTACTGTACACATGTGGATCTAACCAGTGTGGCCTTTTGTAATTGACAGGTGGACATTTTGTCAGTATAAGCTTTTCTAAATGCTATCCAAGATTTTTTTGGTATAGCACCCAGTGTGGCCATTATCACTGGGACCATCACAGGTGATTTATGCCATATCAATTCAGTTTTGGTCTGTTTTTACAATTTTTCTCAATCTTCCATTCTGCATTTCTGTATGTTGTTTTTTTTTTTTGAAAAGTTTTAAAATACAATTTTCCTTTAAAAATCCCCCCTTCCCCCTCCCTCCTCCCCCCCTACCTCCCCCCCTCCCCCCTCCCCCCCACTTCCCAGAGCTAAATACAAGGTATATATATAAAAAACAATCATAAACAATCATATACTAACAACTATAAAGTCTAAAATCCATCACTCTCTAGCTTATATAGGATAAACAAGCCTTAGTAATATTGAATATATATAAAAAGAAACTAAAATAAGAAAAGAAAAACGAAAGAAGACTTATTCAAATGCTACATAAAACTTCTTACATTTCTGTATGTTTTATATGTAGCAATTAATCTTTGATTCGTTAATCAGAGCCTTGGTGGAGCAGTGGGCTAATGCCTCCTTAAGTAACACCAGCTGCCTGCAATTAGTGCAGGTTCGAGTCCCACCAGGCTCAAGGTTGACTCAGCCTTCCATCCTTCCGAGGTAGGTAAAATGAGGACCCAGATTGTTGGGGGCAATTAAGCTGACTGTGTAATAATGCCGCTTGGGGGGGCGGGGCAAAAGCCCTAATAAGCAGGCATATACATAGAATGAAGGCTATTGCTAAGCACATTGGTTTGTGCTTAAATTGTAAGCCGCCCTGAGTCTTCGGAGAAGGGCGGGATATAAATGGGATTAAAATAAAATAAAATAAAATAAAAATAAATAATCATTGTCAGTGATGTCTGGGTCCAGATACATTCCTTTCCACAGTTCAAACATTTGCTTTAAGTAGCCCTGCTTTGTTGGTTCAAAATTATAATAGCAGGGCATAATGGTGTGGTTTTGAAACACAGTATATTTTTACCTCTGGTGGCTATTCTTCCTATAACCCTGCAAGGCTAGGCCCTGGTTGTCCAGCCATAGGTCCTGACTCCTGTTGCCCACCTGCCAACAGAAGCCCAGCTCTAACATCTGGCATGGTCCTTGTTGACCTAGGCAACAACCAATCCAGTGTAGAGTCTTTTTCTGCTTTCTTGCTATAGTAAATAGTTTGATGGATACACTTAATTTGGCTCTTCTGCTCAGACCTGTTTGGCTTGGGTTTACTTTCTGGTAGAATATACTACCGCCACCAGTATAGGTCATACAGAGCATCACAAGCCCATCCCCCATGACAAGGAGGTATCCATTACAAGTCCCTCATAGCTTTATTTATTAAATGTACATGCTGTTTGATTTTCTGCTTATAGGGGGGTCAGCATTTGCACAACTCACTTCATCAGATCTTTTCTTCTATTTTCACCAGGACTACATACTTGGTTGCTAACTATATTCAATCACACTTGGTTGCTAACTATATTCAGACACTGGGGTGATTTGTTTGGGCAGTAGCAAGTTACACATCAATTTCTTGTGGCATGGGTTGAACTTGATCCACATAGTAAGGTGACAAATACTCGCTGTACAAGTCGCTTGGGATACATGCCTTAAACTGCCCAAGATGCCGCTGTTTCTGTAGCTAGAGATTAATACAGTCTTCCCTCCAGAATGTGCCTTAAGATGTCGCTTTCCCCGCAGCTCTCTCTCATCCCCAAAAGGGTTTGAGCCTTCTTGTTAAAAAGGTAAAGGTAAAGTTTCCCCCGCACATGCGTGCTAGTCATTTCCGACTCTAGGGGCCGGTGCTCATCTCCGTTTCATAGCTGAAGAGCCAGCGCTTGTCCGAGGACGTCTCCGTGGTCATGTGGCCGGCATGACTAGACGCCAAAGGCGCACGGAACGCTGTTACCTTCCCACCAGAGTGGTCCCTATTTTTCTACTTGCATTTTGACGTGCTTTCGAACTGCTAGGTTGGCAGAAGCTGGGACGAGTAACAGGCGCTCACTCTGTTACGCGGCACTGGGATTCAACCCGCCAAACTGCCGACTGATTATCTTTGACTAATGAAAACTCTAATGGCCCTAATAAATTGCAGAGGCTCTGGAAACGCCGACGATGCAATGACCTCAGCCACCCTTCTCCAGTAATCAAGGTGGAGAGCTTCTCCGCGCTGGTTTCGCCTCCTTCACCGTCGCACTGCATCGCCGGTTTTCTGGCAGAAAACGGGGAAGAGGCGCCGCAGTGAAGAGCTGGAAGGGAAGACTCCCCCAAAACGGTGAAGTCACTCCTGGAGGCGGAACTGATAGCGCCGTAAAAATCGCTGCCGGTCCTCGCAACCAGCTTTCTCTGCGGGAGCGAAGGCGCTTTCACCTGATCCCAGGAAGTGAGAGTGCCGGTCTTCGCTCGCTTCCACCTGTCGGGATCCCGGCGAGGCGAGGCGAGGCTAATTCGAGGCGTTTGGGACTGACGTCGCAAAATGGAGCTGGCAAGAAACCCCTTCGAGCAATTCCACGCATCCCCGGGAGCGCGAAAAGCAAAGTTCTGCAAGTTTTCCAAGCGGGGATTCAGGACTCTGCCGCGAATGGGGAGGGAGAGAAGGAGGCAGGAAAGGTTTCGTAGGGATGGGTTTAAAGCGCCGAGGGTTCCCGCAAGCCTTCCTTCAACGGCGCTCGTTTCAGCGCTAACAGTACCGTTTATTTTTAAATTGTTCCGAGTCGCTCCCGAGGTCGGGGCTGGATCTGCTCCAGATTTGCCTTTTGATTTTAATTCTACAGCGCGCGAATTTTTTATTTCCCCTTTAAACGTCAGTTGAGCAAAAATGACTTCCCTCATCTTCTGCCTCTCTCCTGGCCCACAGCCGCGATCGGAGGCAAAAAAAT
Organism: Vipera ursinii; assembly: GCF_947247035.1. Taxonomy (NCBI): domain Eukaryota; kingdom Metazoa; phylum Chordata; class Lepidosauria; order Squamata; family Viperidae; genus Vipera; species Vipera ursinii. Next base: position 100,648,791 of record NC_139514.1, on the reverse strand, counting down.
CGGAAGCCGTGGAGAAAGAAACAGCCCTGATTGACAGTTGCTGTTATTCCCTCTGCGCCCCCTCCCCTTTCCTCCAAGAGCTTAAGAGCTGCGCAGGAGCTGCGTCTCCGCTAATTTATATTGATTCTCCTTTTTCTGCCCTCGCTCCGAATCTCTCTCGCCCGCCCGGCAGTCCTTCGAGGAAGCCGGCGCAAACTCCAGCGCGGTGCGCGTGGTTTCCAGTCGACCGCGCCGAGACCAATCCCGCCCTTGTGCTTCCTAAACCAAGATTTGAGGTTTAGCGCACGCCGTGAGCGCTCCAAACCCAACTCCAACGGGCGGACAGGAATGTTTCCGGCAAGAATCGATAATTATTTTATTATTTATTTATTATTTTCATTCCATTTCTATCCCGCCCTTCTCCGAAGACTCAGGGCGGCTTACAAGCTTAGCAGTAGCCTTCATTCTATGTAGATGCCTGCTTATTAGGGCTTTCACACACACACACACACACACACACACACACAAAAGCGGCATTATTACAAAGTCAGCTTAATTGCCCCCAACAATCTATGTTTTCAGTTAAGAAACAGTTGGTGGGGTGGGCTGGGTGGGGGGAATCTTAGGAAGTTCTTTGCTGTTAAAACAGGTTGATCGCGTTTTAATTGGCAATTCGTTACTATGGGTTGCAAATCGCTGGGGGTGGGGTGTGGTGGTAGGAGGGAAAGGCCGGCTGATAACGAGGACCGCTCCTGCGTCTGCCTGACTCAAGCCCACGAGCCCACCCGGGGTTTTGGGCTCTCTCTCTCCACCAGAACTCCCGCAGACCCGGGTCAGGAGCGAAGCCGTCGCCGCCGCCGCCGCTTCCCTGCCGACCGGGACTCGCCGGCTTCCTCTGCGGCGCCGATCCCGCAGCGTGGGTCAGTTCCGGGCGGGGAAACAGCTGGAGGCGGATCGGTGCTTTTTTTTTTTTTTTGCGAAATGCGCGCCCGAAGAAGCCCCTTTGCCCGTCGTCCAGCCGGCCCCCCTCCTGACGCCAGATGTTCCTGTTGCTCTTCTTAAGACGAGAAGGTGCTTGGCGGTTTTATGGGGAAATCGTCTTTCGCTGCTTAAAGAAGTGAAGGCTGGCGTTGGAGTTATGCCGTCCCTTCACATTCCCGCCGAATATATATATATATATCTTCGACGAAATTTCTAGATCAGCTCTTGCGGTCTTTCGGTACAAACCGACACGCAGGCGATTCAACTTGCAATTTCACTGGGCAGTTGAAGGGAAATTTGAGAAGCCCGCAGCTCCTCTTCGGATTTTGAGATGGCTTTTATCATTTATCCCAGTGTCCCCGGAATTTATGGGATTCATTGAACATTCGTGGTGAATATCACTAGTTAACAATCAACAATGAGTAATTTCAGACTCTCAGAAATTGGGTGGGTGATCAGTCTGCCTCATTCATGGACTTTTATGAGAAATAATACAGTTTTACCATAACATTTATCCCAGTGGTTTACTGCTATTCCTGCCTGGTTTTTAAATCAGAGAAAATGTGTTAAGGAAGAAAAAAAAATGCAGAATGTTTTGTGATTGCTAGAAATGACTAGGTAGGACAAGGTCAAATTATTTTTTGTCTCATGCAAAATCTGGAATCAAGGAAGGAAAATTGGGGAAAGAAGAGAAAAAAACATAAGCATTTCCTACATTGAAGTATTTATTGATATGGAAATAATAAAGATCACTGTTGAAAAAAGATTTTTTTTCCATTTCTGGTTTGGGAACATTTAATACTAAATGTGAAAATAATTTTGGTTTTTTTATATATTATGTTAGCAATGTATAATTGGTTGTTTTTGGGTTCTGTCTTTATGACAGTTTTTGTGATTTAGACTAATTTATTAGATATATTTAATAACCAGATAATTCATTCAATTATCTTTCCCAACAAGCAGGGAAGGAAAGAATCATATTTATTTTGTATGTCAAATTAGCATTAGCTCCAGGAATATTATATTTTAAATCTGAAATTCATTTTTTTTTAAAAAAATATGGCTTTCTGCCTATTTATAACAGATGATATTTTCAAAACCTTAGATGGTTTTGAAAACATCATCTGTTATAAATAGGCAGAGGAGTCAAAATGCTTTGGGCAAAAAAGTCAGAATGGCAGAAATGATGATGCAATTGAAACTTCACCTGCAATGCACATAGAAAAGGCTAGGCTTTGATTTCTTCTTTGTGGCTGCTCTCTTAACTTTTTTTTTTACATATCCTGTGAACATTCTTGGGAGAAGACACGATAATTTTAAGCTTGTAAGCGTGCTTTTCACTCTTATTTGCCCATTTCTTGTTTTCATTACAAGAGTTCCAGCTTGCAGTGCCATCAGAAACACAGAAGTATTTTAAACAAAGTGGGCAAGTTATATCCAGATTTCTACTTCAGGCAGGATGTAGCAAGACAGGAAGAAAAAAAAACAAAAGTCCAAATGTTTGGTTAGCCTGCACTATTGCTCCTGGGAAGAGGGTCAGCAGCAGAGATGGCCTCTGGCCTTTACCCATTGAAGAGGCAGCAGTTGTTTTCATGTCATCAATGATACTTGAGCACTAATGTACATTTTTCATCCTAAAACCTCAATGGCAATATTTATTTTGATCTACCGGCCCGATCTACAGCTGAAATATCTGGCCTAACTTGGGGACTTCCTAATTTCTCTGTCAATCTTTGCTTTTCAACCACTCGCTTGTTGAAGAGTTTTGGAGAACTTGGGAATTGGTGTGGTCAATTGTGCAAAAGTAAATTCACATTAATAAAAGTACTATTAGCAACTTTAATAAAGACGGTAGCAAAGTATGAGCTGCTTTTTTCAGGGACCAGAACATTTTCTTCTTAAGTGTCAAGAGGAAGATGCATTTGCCTGGGGGGGCAAGCGGGGGGGGGGGAGGGAGGAAGGAGGAGAGGTTCTTGCTGGTATCATTTACACTTAGCATTTAGGAACAAAGGACCGCGCTTGATGCTCTTCCCCTCCCCAGTTCAGAAAGCCCAAAGGTCACCAGGCTCCAATCTGTTTCCTGTCATGCAACATTTGTATCCTCAGGGCATAAATATTTGGCAGCGAGGGAGAAGAAGGGATTATATTTATGCAATAAAGGAAGATTAGAATTATTTTTTGGTAAGCCACCTAGAGTCACTGAAAAGGAGTGGGCAGGCATATAAATTAAATAAATTAGTATTTTTAGACTGCACAATTTTATCACTCAAAAGTGATATTCTTTTTTTCTCCCTTTCAGTCCTCCACGGCACCGTAGCCTGTTAGTTGAACTTAATCATCTGTATCTAGTATTGGCCATTTCTGGTGTTTTAGAAGCATAGAAAGAGCTGCTTAGTAATGGAGGACAACTCCCTGCTCAATACAGGAATTCAAATTAAAGCATCCCTGACAGATGAACGGATGCATAGCCTTCATCTGAAGACGTCCAATGAAAGCTCCTATCCACCTTTCCACTGTCAAACGAGTTCTTGCTATTAAGAGGCTTGTTCTTCTCTCCTAGAATTCCATTAGAGAGCTGGCCTTTCCATAATGTTAAGTCCATTATGTCCTTTCCTGCATTTTAGAATGATGGAGAACCAGCCTAGATTATCTTTCTATATAACATCGTCCCAGATATTTGACTGTGATGACCGTGTTCCTCAAGGCTAAAGGTATAGAAAACCTTCAGTACTCTTCCTAGGGTTTATTTTTTTTGGGGGGGGGCAGGGTGGTATCCTGGTTGACCTTTTTTTTTTTTTTTTACAGTTTTTATGATTCTTTCCCAAATGGCAACCCCAAAAGACCAGGACCACATGTAGAATCATAAAATCCTAGGGAATTTGGAGGTCTTTTAGTCTACCACCATCACCTCCTGTCCAAGGCAGAAGACCTTATTGTATCCCCAACAAATGGCTGCCCAATCTTTTCTTGAAGACCTCCAGTAATGAAGGACCCACAATTCCAGGAGCTGTTCCACTTATTAATTGCTCTTATGTATGTGAAGGTTCAATTAAATTGATTTATTCCAAAAGGCCTATGGACAGGAATCTTCTCAATTAATGGTCAGCACCTGGTTAATGTTAGGTAAGGATCAAGGTGGGTTGGACTTATTTAATTTGTGGCTGCGTAGGGATTCTAGGCTGCTCTCCCTTTTCACTCCGCCCCAAGTTCTGCCATTCCTTCTCCTACAGAAGTAGACTCAGTACTCAGGGGGCAGTTCTGATCAATTGCAGAATAAAATAAAACAAGTCTTTCAGTGATTTGAAAACTAACTTTTTCTTTTTGATGCAATCTAAAATTGGCTTTGCCTTTTTGCAACAACTACACAATGCTGATGGATATTCAGTGCAAGTGCTATTCCAAGAATGGTTCTTCTTCTGCAGCAGCTGAAATGTTACATGGATATACTGAACTTTGACAAAAAAAAGAATGACAATATATATTAATTTAAACAGAATACCGCCAAGCAATAATTATTCTTTACACAAGTATTTGGCCATTCTGTCTTGGGAATAAAAGGAGCAAACATACATGACAAGTAATCTAATTCAAACCTCTTTCTGTTGGGGTTTGCAATGGGCTTAATTCATAGCAAGCAATTCCAACTCACAAAGATAATTTTATTTATTTATTTACTAAGGCTGAGACACGAGAGAGTACAGAGAAAAGCAACAGATGATTAGGGGGTGGTGGGGTGGAGGCTAAAACATATGAAGAACGCTTGAAGGAATTGGGTATGTCTAGTGAAAAGAACTAGGGGAGACATGGTAGCAGTCTTCCAATATTTGAGGGCTGCCACAAAGAAGAGGGAGTCAAGTTATTCTCCAAAGTGCCTGAAGGCAGGACAAGAACCAATGGATGGAAACTAAAGAGAGATCCAACCTACAACTAGGGAGAAATTTCCTGACAGTGAGAACAATTAACCAGTGGAACAGCTGGCCTTCAGAAGTTCTGTGTGCTCCATCACTGGGGATTTTTAAGAAGAGACTGGACAGCCATTTGTCTGAAATGGTATAGGTTCTCCTGCTTGAGTAGGGGCTGGACTAGAAGACCTCCAATGTCCCTTACAATTCTGCTATTCTGTTATTCTGCTTCAATTGCAAACCACTTAAATAGCTATGACTAGCTTCATCGGTGCTATTTCTTCACCATGTTTTGTGAGTACAAATCACATTTTCTGAAAGACAGTAGTAATGTTCTCCTAATAAAGCCCATGGAACGGAGAAAGAATTCAATCTGATTTGGACAGTGGGTAACATTTCTCCTAAAGAGGCAGATTCAGATTTGAAAATGCTTCTCGTTTCAGCTTTGTTCTGAGGTTCATTCAAGCCTGAAATGCTTATATTATTTGTTAAGCTTGCTGGTAATATTATTCGTTCCTTGAGAAATCATACCTGGACATGGTGACATGAATGTGAGTTACATTTAGATTGGTCTATTGCAGTAGAATTTGGTTGTGTGTGTGTATTTTGCAGATTTTTTAAAAACATTGCAAATAGTTCAGAAGCCAATTCTAAAAACACCGAGAACAACAATGCTGTTTCACAGGTGGAAACATATTACACCGGTACTTGTCCTGGGATCATATTTTGCCATTCCTACCATATCCACCAGTTGTTTCTAAACTCAATTCAAAGAGATGTCAATAATTTTTCACACCTTAGAATCTTAAAACCAGGATATGATTTAATGCTTTCCCAATGCTGATAAAGCTGAATGGGGAAAACTTTTCCTGTATTGCATACCAAGGGTGACAAATTCCAAATTGATGAAGACCAAAGAAGGGACTTACTTATTCACCATGATATAGAACAGGGGTGTCAAACTGCCGGCCCGCGGGCCAGTTGCATCATAGGAAGGCCACGCCCACCCCAGCTCCGGCAATGCAAAAAAAGTCACGATACGTCGTGACACGTCACATGACGTGGCAAGCTTGACACCCATGTTCCAGAATGTCTTGCTTTGTTGGATAGAATTGTACCTTTTCTGATTAGCTTCTGTACTTGGTTAAGACTTCTGTATTCTGCATGAAGGCATTTGTTTCTTAGGAAGTGTATGTTTTAATGAGGTTTTCTTTCTGTTGTATCTCTCTGCTTTTATACTGTTTTTAATGAGGTGGTCTTTTCTTGATTGTAAGGGTTATTAGTTCCTCTGAAGAAGAAATAAAACTGAGTTATGAAGAAGTGGAGCCAGTGGAATGGCTTGCTTGCAGTTATAGGTGCTCCGTCACTGGAGGCTTTTAAGAAGAGATTGGGAAGCTTTAGGTCTGAAATGGTATAAGGTCTCCTGCTTGAGCAGTGTGGGGTTGGACTAGAACAGGGCTTTTCAACTTTTTGACCCATTGTAACACTTTTAGGATATGGCAGCATCCGAGTACTACCAGTCGCCTAGTAAGGTGTCAAAAACCTGATGACAAAAAAAGAGAAAAAAAGTGATAAAATACAGGTAGTCCTCGACTTACAACAGTTCACTTAATGACTGTTCAAAGTTACAATGGCACTGAAAAAAGTGCCCCCCCAAGCCACAGCTGAGCAATACACCTGCCTGCCCACCCGACGGTGCTTTTCCTCCTGTCCAAGGTTTTCATTGTTGTTAGTATTGTTTTTGTAGGATTGGTAGCGGGGGTGGGATGGGGGGGTATTTGGTTTTTATTCCCCCCTAATCTGCTGGGTGGTTGCAGCAGGTTTTGGTCACTTCACATGACCCTGGGACACTGTGACCGTCATAAATATGAATCAGTTGCCAAGCATCTGAATGTAAATCACAAGACCCTGAAGATGCTGCAACATTCCAGCTGATTGGCGCTTCTTCTGGGCTCAGAAGAAGCGCTGGGATCACCGCCGAGCTTCAGCTGGAGCCTGGTGCTGATCCTGGCACTTCCACTGAGCCCTGACAGCCCGGAAGAAGCACTGATCCTGGCGCTTCCACTGAGCTCTGACAACCCTGCAGCTCCAGCCATCTCTCGCTCAGGCTTGTGCCATGCTGCCACTGGTTCAGCTCATTCCCTTCCCCCACTACCACTTTTCTAAGATGGTCATGTACCACCTGCCAGGTGCCAATGTACCACAGGTGGTACCTGTACCACTGGTTGAAAAGCCTTGGACTGGAAGACTTCCAAGGTCCCTTCTGACTCTTTTGTTATCCTGTTAAGTAGAGTTTTGAGGTCAGAGAGCAGAGGAAAAAAATTGACAGTGCATGGTTGATGTTTTCACAAAAATAAATTGTGTAATGAGTTTTGCCAGGTAATACAGTGATGAATGTGATGGGTATGGGTTGTGATAAAATGCCCACATGCTAGAAGGAAAACCAATGTAGTAATTCATACAATCTGAAGAGAAACCAGAGTATGTATAATGGTTTACCTTATTTCATTATTACTTTATATAAATTCATTTAAGCTGATAGGTAAAGGTAAAGGTTCCCCCGAACATGCGTGCTAGTTGTTTCCAACTCTAGGGGCCGGTGCTCATCTCCGTTTCAAAGCCAAAAAGCCAGCGCTTGTCCAAGGACGTCTCCATGGTCATGTGGCCAGCATGACTAGACGCCAAAGGCACACAGAACACTGTTACCTTCCCACTGTAGTGGTCCCTATTTTTCTACTTGCATTTTTATGTGCTTTCGAACTGCTAGGTTGGCAGAAGCTGGGACAAGTAACAGGCACTCACTCTGTTATGTGGCACTCGGGATTCAACCCGCCAAACTGCCGACCTTCTGATCGACAAGCTCAGCGTCCTAACCCACTGAGCCACTGCGTCCCTTTTAAGCTGATACCTAGCTTAAATGATTCTGCCTTCCATCTTGCCCTATCAAACAACAGGTATATTAGTGTATTATTGTGTGCCATGTGTGATACAGACATTTTGCCCTTGACCCTTACTGATCTTAGAAGAACTTTGGAATCACTCATTAATTCCTGCAATGAGCAGACATTAACAATAAACTTTACTTAAATCAAGGTCCTTACCTTCTCCAAATGCTCTAAACAACAAATCTAGAAGTTAAGTGGATGCACCATTGGGCAGATTAAGACCCATAAATGTTTAGGAGTAGTTTTCAAAGTTCTTTAGCCAAAAGGCTCATTTAGTTATGTTTTTCAAGAAAGAGGTCAGCATCAGCCATCCAAGCTTATTATTTCACCCTAGGAGTATAGTTTACAGCTGCTTTAATTAAGTTGTTTGCAGCTAAAGCCCAAGTACAATTGCTATATGGGGAACACTAGATCATATAACAGCACAGCAACCCTAGAGTGAGTCCAAACTTGATTTTTAAGAAGCATCTTCCAGGTTACTTGTTGCATTCCAAATATACAGTAGTACTTTGAGGGAAAGCAGTAGTCTTCTGCTAAGCCTGAATCTATTCTTTGGATAAATATCTTTACTTACTGTCGGAACCTACTTCACAACCCCATTGGACTGGCCTACCTTACCCTGGTAGATAATTTCAAATCCTCCTGGGAAAAAGTGACCCAAAGAAAATTGAGCCATTATGGCTTTTTACATTAGGGCCAGATTGAGCTTAATTACACTTAAGATAAAGGATTTTAGATGTGGAAATGCAAATAAAAATTGCATCCCTCTGATGGGATATATTTATAAATACTATTGAGTGAATTTTAGCTCCTACAGTAGTCTAATACCTACACTTTAATTTCAACCCCTAACTTCAGAATTCTGTATGAAGCCTATTTCACTGCCCTTCCCGCAGCTGTCTCAGAATAGACTTCCTTCTGAAACATGATATTATCCTGCAGCATTGGAGAGATAGAGCATGGTTGCAGACATTTTCCTTCTCATTTGAGGCTGCCACTGGGGTGCCAAACTCGCCGCATCACATGACGTGTTGCGAAGTATTGCAACTTTTTCCCCCTTGCTGGAGCTGGGGTGGACACAGCTTCCGTGTGACGCATCTGGCCTGCGGGCTGGCAGTTTGACACACTTGATAATGACGATCTGATGATAATGATAGTAACTTTGCAATCTCTCTAATTTTTTTAGATCATCCTTATCAGTTAGATCTGTCTTTGGGGAGGTGAGTGAGTACATTTCCAAAGTACTATTGCTATTGCTATTACTATTACTACTACTACTACTACTACTACTACCAACAACAACAACTATGATCTCATGTACTGTGTATCGCAATAACATTCCTCCAAGAAAAGGGTCCTCTAAGAATACATTTTTGTTCCATTTTCTATCTTATTCATCTTTTTTGTATAACAACAACAACAACAACAATAATAATAAAGTTGGAAGAGACCTTGGAGGTCATCTAGTCCAATCCCCTGCTTAGGCAGGAAACCCTATACAATTTCAGACAAATGGCTGTCCAATCTCTTCTTAAAAACTTCCAGTGTTGGAGCATTCACAGCTTCTGGAGGCAGGTTGTTCCACTGGTTAATTATTCTAACTGTCAGGAAGTTTCTCCTTAGTTCCAGGTTACTTCTCTCCTTGATTAGTTTCCATCCATTGCTTCTTGTCCTGCTTTCAGGTGCTTTGGAGAATAGCTTGCCTCCCTCTTCTTTGTGGCATCCCCTGAGATATTGGAACACTGCTATCATGTCCCCCCTTGTCCCTCTCTTCATTAAACTAGACATACCCAATTCCAGCAGCTGTTCCTTATATGTTTTAGCCTCCAGTCCCCTAATCATCTTTGTTGCTCTTCTCTGTACTCTTTCTAGAGTCTCAACATCTTTTTTACATCGTGGTGACCAAAACTGGATGCAGTATTCCAAGTGTGGCCTTACCAAGGCATTGTAAAGTGGTATTAATACTTCACGTGATCTTAATTCTATCCCTCTGTTAATGCAGCCTAGGACTGTGTTGGCTTTTTTGGCAGCTGCAGCACACTGCTGGCTCATACTGAAGTGATTGTCCACTAGGACAGGGCTTTTCAACCTTTTCACCAACTGTATCACTTTTAGAATATGGCAACATTTGAATACCACCAGTCACCTAGCAAGGTGTTAAAAACTTGATGACCAAAAAAATATATGAGAAAAAGTGATAAAGCACAGGTAGTCCTTGACTTAGAACAGTTTGTTTAGTGATTGTTCAAAGTTACGACACTGAAAAAAGTGACTTATGACCATTTCTCACACTTATGACCGTTGCAGCATCCCCAGGGTCAAGTGATTTACATTTGGATGCTTGGCAACCGATTCATATTTATGATGATCACATTGTTCCAGGGACATGTGATAGTCTTTTGCAACCTTCTGACAAGCAAAGTTAGTGAGGAAACCAGATTCATTTAACAACCATGTTACTAATTTAATCTCTCTCTCCCCCCTCTCTTTCTCTGTCTCCCTCTCTCTCTTTCTCTCTCTCTCCCTCCCTCTTTCTTTCTCTCTCCTTCTCTCTCCCTCTTTATCTCTCTCTCCCTCCCTCTCTATTTCTCTCTCCTTCTCTCTCTCTCTCTTTCTCTCTCTCCCTCTCTCTCTCCCTCCCTCTTTCTTTCTCTCTCCTTCTTTCTCTCCCTCTCTTTCTCTCTCTCCCACCCTCTCCCTCTATTTCTATCCCTCTCTCCCTCTCTATTTCTCTTTTTCTCTCTCCCTCCCTTTCTTTCTCTCTCCTTCTCTCTCTCTTCCCCCCTCTTTCTCCCTCCCTCTCCCCCATTGTCCCTTCCTTCTTTCCTTCCTTTCTTCCTTCCCTTCCTCTTTGACCCTTCCTCCTTCCCTCCCTCTCTCCCTCTTATTGTCCCTTCCTTCCTTCCTTCCTTCCTTCCTTCCTTCCTTCCTTCCTTCCTTCCTTCCTTCCTTCCTTCCTTCTCCATTTTTACCAAGAAACCTGATGCCCACTTAACTCTTTATGAAGCACCGGGAAGATCTATCAATGATACTTGGAGGTTGCCAGCTCATTTAATAAGCTTTATTCCAGCAACAGAGTCCATCCACGCACGCCAACAATGTTGCTGTGGACTGCAGGGCAGGAAGGCGCCCTTCACACACTTACTTGTGAAGTAAGAAGAGGGGGGAAGGGCGACACAGATCCCACACGAGAAGAAGTTGCTGCACAATGAGTCCCTAGGGAGGGCGGGTCCTCACTCTGTGCCTGCGCTCTTCGCGTGACCTCAGTAGGGTTCCTGCAGGCCGCTGCCAAGCAGCATGTTTTCCGGCAGCAAGTGAGCTGGGAAGGAGCAGAGCGCAGGGGGGGAGGTGGGGGGAGAGAAGGCAATGCCGCATACCACCAGCCAGGTGCTTGCGTACCACCAGTGGTACTCATACCACAGGTTGAAAAGCCCTGCACTAGGAGTCTGAGATCCCTCTCACAGTTACTACTATTGAGCAAGGTACCCCCTGTACTATCCCTGTACATTTGGTTTGTCTTGCCTAAATGTAGAACTTTACTTTTTTCACCATTGAATTTCATTTTGTTAGATAGCGCCCAGTGTTCAAGTCTGTGCAGATCTTCCTGTATCTTAAGCCTATCTTCCTGAGTGTTGGCTATTCCTGCCAGCTTGTGTCGTCTGCAAATTTTATGAGTTCCCCATCTTCCCCTCGTCCAAATCGTTGATGAAGATGTTGAAGAGCACTGGGCCCAGAACAGAGCCCTGGGGCACCCCACTACACACTTCCCTCCATGTAGATGCGGTTCCATTGAGGACCACATGCTGAGTATGGCCAGTCAGCCAGCTATGGATCAATCTGTTTAACCCACATTTTTCTATCTTATCAAGTAGTAGGTTGTGATGTACTTTATCAAATGCCTTACTGAAGTACAAGTAAATTATATCCACAGCATTCCTCTGATCCACTAATTTTGTCACTTGGTCAAAGAATGCAATAAGATTTGTCTGGCATGATCTGTTTTTGACAAACCCATGTTGGCTTTTAGTAATGACTTTGTTAGCCTCTAGTCTAGGTGCTCGCTGATTCATTGTTTGATTATCTTTTCCAGAATCTTCCCAGGTATAGAGGTCAGGCTGATAGGTCTGTAATTTCCTGGATCCATTTTTTTCCCCTTTTTTGAAGATGGGAACTACATCAGCTCTTTTCCGGTCCTCTGGTAGTTCCCCAGTGCTCCAGGATCTTTGAAAGATATAGTGCAATGGTTCTGAGATCACATCTGCCAGTTCCTTGAGAACCTTGGAGTGTAATCCATCTGGTCCTGGTGATTTGAACTCGTCTAAGCTGGACAGGTGCTCACTTACCATTTTCCTGCCTCTTAACTTGTGTTTCTATTCTGTTTTTTACAGCACTATTTTTGATAGGTTGGTCTGTTTTTTCCCCTTGTGTAAAGACATCTTTATCTTATTAATTGTATTTTATTAATAAAGCATGGATCAGTGTAGTTTGGGCCAAATACTGTATATAAGTTCTTTGTCATCCAGGCATTAGCAAAAACTAACATCTTAATTTCCACTTGTTTCAATGGAACAATTCAAATATTTATGTGAAATTAATAAAGACACTGGGTTTTGTCCTGGGTATATAATTTTTTTTGTTAGTTTTAGTAGAAAATAACCAAAAATAATTGACTGAAGTGAACTGTATTGATTATTGAATGAAGTTTTTATAAATTCATATCATTCTGGGGATTATATATATCCAATTGAGGGCAGTTATTCCAGAAATGTGAGACAATGTCAATCAACGTAGCAGAGATAAAATATGAATGCCTTGTTCGTGTACTTGTATGCCATTTGCAATCTTTCCTTTGCTGACCTCTTGTACAACTAACATTTTAATTAATTATTTAATAAATGGTATGTTCACTTCCAAGCTGGATTGCCAACTTTGCAATAAGAGTTTCTTTGCTATTTTCCATGCTTCATGGATTTTAAGAATGAGGCACTTCTCAGAACTGTTGCTGTTACGAAAATTGTTTTCCCTCCTACAGTGTTTTGATTATTGACATATTTTCTGTTCATGACCTATAAAAATAGCTCAAGTTTCCAAGTCCTCAATAAAAAAGACCTATTTTGTCTGAAATACAGGAGACAAATACAGTCTGCATGCTGATCTGCCAGATGGCAACTGACCCTCAAATGGACTAAAATCCCAGATTCTCAGCTTTCGTTAAGAAAAAAGGTTAATATCTAGCGAGGCTCAAGATTAATATCTAACATCCAGAAAGTCGCATGCAAATCAGAAACTTGTAGTTACTATTCTTTTTGTCAGGAAGTTCCCCCTTTTTCCTTTCAAATAATTGCCCTAGCATTAACAGCCTGAAGAAGAAAATTTCCAAGTCATCTAAACTAAAAGTTTATTTCCATACAAAGGTATTCTAAAATATAATCAAATGCATCAAATAAAAAAACCAGAAATGAAAGACTTTGCAATGTGATTTAATTTTACTTTATATTTTGTTTTCTAAATGTTTTTTTTTTAAAAACACAGAGATAAGGGTACACAAAGCCCATGCTGACTGCCAAAAAACCCCCAGGTTGGTGTGTTTCGCCAGTCCTGCAAGGTAGTGCTAGAGCATTAGGAAATGGTAAGCAATACGGCACTCCTGAGTCGGGGGGCTGAGTTTGTTTTGGCTTTTTCAGGGTCTCTCAGCTGAAATGCCAAAAATACAGGTACATTTTATGACCTTTCTTGCCACAGTTGTTAAATCAGGGCTCTTCAAACTTGGCCCTTTTATGACTTGTGGACTACAACTCCCAGAATTCCTCAGCCAGGCTTGGCTGAGGAATTCTGGGAGTTGAAGTCCACAAGTCACAAAAGGGCCATGTTTGAAGAGCCCTGTGTTAAGTGAATCACTGCAGTTGTTAAATTACTAAAACGGTTGTTAAGTGAATCTGGCTTCCCCATTGACTTTGCTTACCCGAAGGTGGGAAAAGGGGATCACATGGCCCCAAGACGCTGCAACTGCTATAAATATGAGCCAGTTGCCAAGTCTCTGAATTTTGATCATGTGACCATGGGTCAGTGGTCATAAGGGTGAAAAATAAGTCACAAGTAACTTTTTTTTCCAGTGCTGTCGTAACTTTGGATGGTCACTGAGTGAACCGTTGTAAGTCAAAGACTACCTGTACTGACTCTCCCTGGATTTTTAATCATTACTAAATATGAAAACAGGCCTAAACTTTACAATTATGAGACAAACTGATTAAAGAAAGGGAAGCAATCACTCACATGGAACTCTGCTAAATGCTAAATTCTGGCCAAGGACATCTGTTTCCCCTCCATCTTCACTGTGAAAGATAATCCCTGTCAGGTATCCTTGGGGGCGGGGGGGGGGGTCAAAAAAGTCAAGATAATGGCCACAGGCATATAATCTAAGCCCCTCTCCCTGCAGCCCCCCTGGTTCCCTGCCATTCCATTGTTGTTACTGTCCATTGAATTGAAGAGGAGGGGAAGGGCTGCAGCTTCCCACCCCCCACCCCCTACTCCTCAAGGAACGGGCTCCTCAATCCTCTGCAGCCCTGTTCTGGGTGGTTTTCCTGCTGAATGAGGTTCCTGCAGCACCTTGAGGAATTAGTTGGTTTCTCTGGCCTTGCCACCCTCCTTCTGCCATGTAGCAGGAAAAAAAATGTTAAGCAGACATAATGGTGCAACAGCGAACAGCGATGAGGGAGGATTGATTGCAGGTTATTGAGCGTCACCTGCTTTCTTCCTACAACTCCTAACTTTTTTTTTTTAACAACCTATAGAAAACTCATATTTGCGACTGAGCCCTGCCAAGTAGTTTTTATGACTTTTCTTCCAGCTCCATCCATCTGTTTAGGGAGGCAAAATTAGACTGCCTGCCACAGAGGATGACCAGGGACTGGAGGGAAGGGAAGGCTAATGCCATCCCTTGAAAAGGGCCAACAAACCCCCTTCTCACCCCACTTGCTGCTGACTCTTTTGTAAAGCAGACACGTTAGTGGTGAAACAACCTGATTGCTTTCCTACCTTTTCCAACCACGGTTGGATGCTGATCACTTGAGGGAGGAAAGATTTTAAGACAGAGAAAGTCTTGGGGAACTTAAGCCTCCCAGGCTGGGATGGGAAGTTAGCAGAAAGTGGAAGTTGTGAGGGCAGGATTGTGCTGTGGCAGGGATGGCCAGCCATATCTGGTATACTCTTAGGAAACTCTGGTGGTTTTTTTTTCTAGTACAAAGCTGGGCAAAGACCCAAAAGCTTAGCTACGCTGAAGCGCTGCAATGCTGCTGCTCCTATACATTGCAATGTATTATCACACCTTGCAGCTGGGTTTTGGCCTTCCTGTGCTGCCACCACGAGGTTGTTTGGAGAAATTATAATATGCTATCTTATCTGGGTTAGCCAACTCCTCCTTCCCTATGACATACAGTATTTCCTCCTTCTCCTGATCATGTGCCTTACACCCCTCCCCTTTCTGGGATGGACTTCCTCCTTCTTCTCCCTGGGGATTCTCCTCCTCCATAACCGGCAGATACACGTGCTCCTCCATTTCACGTGCAGACACTGGGAGTCATAACTGTCTTTTGACCTTGAATACCGTCTATACATCATCTGTTTACACCTTGTCTGCTGTAATCCCAACTGCATGCAAATAAAGGTATTTCTGCATGATCAAGTTATTTCATGAGTTCTGCTATCTGGAAGAGAGCTGTTAACAGTGATAACATCTGCTTATACAGACAAGTACAGGGGTCTTAACAAAGGGATCAATCACAATGCAGCAGTTCGATCCAGAATACTTCCCCTCGAAGAAATTCTTGCCAGTTCTGTCATTAGAAACTAAAGAAAAGGAAATTGAGCATCGGAGGTCATTATTACTGCAGGTAATCCTCCAGGTATGACAGTGACAGGGACCAGATTTTCCATCACTAAGCAATGCGATCACAAAGCATAATGTCACAAGACCACATTGCTTAGTTGTAGCAATCCCAGTTGCCATCATTACCCACAGATTGCGTGTGTCATGAAGAGAGGACCTCGTGTGACCAGATTCCAAGACAGGCGGGCAGGTAGATGGGCGTTGCAGACAGGTGCTTCCAAATCAGCTTACCTGTGACATCATCATCATGAAATGAGCACCTGGATGTCCTGATTGTGATCATGTGAACGCAGGGACATGGCAAGTGCTGAAATTCCAAGGACCAGTCATAAGTCCCTCTCATTCAGTCCTGTTGTAACTTTGAACGGTTGCTGAACGTGTAGTCATAACCCAAGAGCTATGTGTATTAGATTATTTTCCCCCCACAATTTAAAAAAAAATATGGTCAGGCAGTGAACACATAGTAGTTAATGTTCTTTCTTCCTCCTATTTTCCCAGAACAGCAACCCTGTGAAGTGGGTTGGGCTGAGAGAGGCTGGCTTTCATGTCTGAGAGAGGATAGAACCCCCAAGCGCCTGGTTTCTAAGCCAACACCTTAAACCACTACGCTACAGTGGTTGGCTCGGCATAGCGGTGGCTAAGATGCTGGGATAGACAGCTGGAGCTGCCATGAATTCTAATCCTCCCTTGGGACTCAGAACAGCTCTCTTCATTGTGGGAAAAAACAGGAGGTGGGATCATTAGCTATGTACACCATCTTGAGTTGACCAGGAATAAAGGTGGCATTAAAAAATAAACAAATCAATATAGACAGAAAAAGTATAGGAATACAGTCAGGTCGTCTCCAGCTGAACTCAGTTTAGGGTAGTCTTTATTTGGGTTTCAACATCATTTCCATTTTCTTTCACATCCTCTCTTTTCTATCTCTCTGTTTTTGTCTCTCTCCCTCTCACTTATACACACATCATTGGTGGGATTCAGCCGGTTCGCACCACTTTGGCAGAACCGGTAGCTAATTTTTTGTTGCCCAGACCCAGAATGGACTTCCGTAAGCAGCATCCACACAGAGAACCATTGTTCACATATTTCAATCCCACCACTTACACAAATGCATAAGTCTAATAAAGATAAAGATAATAAAGATAAATGCACACAGAATCACATATACACATACAAGTGTACGTACATATGCAGAATATTGTACATCTTATTGTTTTGTTTCTTTGTATGTTAATTGTACATTTATTACCAGCTCACCAACAATTGAAATCAATACAAAGTCAATGACTTTATTGTTTGTGTTTTGTTTTCTTATCTAATCCTGCCTTCTCAAGTAGTTGGAAGGGCTAGATAGAAGGAAGTAGTTCAAGGCAGCAGAAAGAACTTGTCTCCTCTGTTGGGTAAAAAGCAGTTTAAACGGTGGGCTTCCCTTTGAAGAAGTGTCCTATGAAACCATTTCTTCCTCAGCTGTAGGTAGATGTTTCAGCAAGATTTTTCTAAATGCATTTGCTGACAGTGTTAGTTGTTCAGTTCCTTGCAGCCAGCCAAAGAACAAATGCTCTGAAAGTTGCAGGGAAAATTCAGTGCGTTTTTTTTAAAGTATAAAAGTAGCATTTCGCTGCCACCTAGTGGACAATTTATTCATGTTGTTATTTTTAGAAATTCAATGCGCATTCAAATGGTATTTTATACATTCTGTTATCCAATTTGCTTGTTCTGCCAAATTCATAGTAGTGATATTTTTACACACTTGCATTAATATATGTATGGCTAGAAATTGTTTCTGATTTGGCTGTGTTGGCACATTGGTCTTAATTGTGCCACCCTTGCAAGGAGACACGCTCTAAGATCCTTCTTGAGACATTTGCTTAGAAAAAAAACCCACACAAACCTTTATAGAATGTTAATACAGTGTTTCTTCTATAACACTATCTTGGAACCATTCCAGTGTCATTCAGGAACCCCAGCTATCTGCTTGATTAATAATATCACTCCATAAAATATAAATTAATATTAATAACCTTAATTTTAATTAATGAGATTTTAATTAATTAAATTAATAATCCAAATCTTGGGGTCAATAATATTAATACAAATCCTTTATTTATTTAATTTATTCATTTATTTAGATAACTTATATGGCCACCTACTTACTTTCAGTGGCTCTGCATGGCTTATACGAAACATCTTTTTGTGGGCTTCATTCCACTCTGTGTTTCCCAGGCTTGTTGGCAAAACCAGGTCTTCAGGATTTTTTGAAAGAGTGTCAGAGTGAGGGCAGATCTAATCTCCACAGGGATTATGTTCCAAAGAGAGGAAGCCACCACAGAGAAGACCCCTTTTCCTCGATCCCGCCAATTGTACCTCCTTAGGAGAGGGGATCTGCAACAGCTTTTGACTGTAAATGTAGAATGTTCATCAGAAGCTGTGATACACCTCTTAACTGCTTGGGGTTTATTTATTTATTTATTTATTAAATTTATATACCGCCCTATTCCCGTAGGACTCAGGGCGGTTTACAGGGAAAATTAAAAGCATAACATACAAAAATTTAAATCAGTTAAAACAATTAATTAATTCAAGTCCCCGAAATTTAAAACTAAAACCCAATTAAAATTAAAACCCCTCAGTCTGGGCCAGACAGCTCAAAGAGCCAGGTTTTCAGGTCCCGGCGAAATGAACGAAGGTCAGGGGCAGTCCTAAGTTCCGTGGGAAGTTGGTTCCATAGGGCCAGCGTGCCCACAGAGAATGCTCTTCCCCTGGGAATAACCCGCCGGCATTCCTTAACCGCCGGTACCCTGAGAAGGCCCTCCCTGTGGGAGCGCACAGGACAATGGGAAGTTGATGCCAGCAGCAGGTGTTCCCTTAGATAATCCAGACCCAAGCCATTTATTTATTTATTTATTTATTTTTGGGACTTATATGCCGCCCTATCTCCCGAAGAACTCAGGGTGGCTAACAACAATAAAAACAACAATACAAAAGTTAAAAGAAATTAAATAAACAGCCCCAAAATAAATTAACTAAACAATTAAAAAATACAACATTTTAAAAACCCTGTCGTCAGTCCAGGTCAGCCTGATGAAAAAGGAATGTTTTAAGGCCGCGGCGAAAGGACCGGAGATCCGGGGCCATCCGGAGCTCAAGGGGGAGTTGGTTCCACAGGGCCGGCGCTCCCACAGAGAAGGCCCTCCCCCTGGGGGTCACCAGCCGACATTGTCTAGCCGACGGCACCCTGAGGAGGACCTCTCTGTGTGAGCGCACTGGGCGATGGGAATTCGTCTCCGGCAGCAGACAGTCCTGCAAATATTCAGGGCTTTATAGGTCATTACCAGCACCTTGAATCTCACCCAGAGGGCAACCGGAAGCCAATGCAGCTCACGGAGAAGAGGTGTTACATGGGAGATGTTTTAACCTTATAAGATTGTTCAGTTGTCCCTTACTGAGGAATTGTTGAAAGAAGCTGGCTTATGAAGTGTTCCTTTCCTGTATCATATCCAGTTTCCTGATGTTGTGCTAAACTTCCCTTTTGTTTTTAGAATCAAGAGAAAGAGTAACTAAAAAAGTATCATTTTTTTAACCAAATGATTTAAAATAAGTTCATAAAATGCAAAGTATGAACTTGAGACACTTTAGTTTAACTAACATGCCAGAAGATGAAATTTGTAATTGCACACTATGGACATATTCTAAGTATCTAATAAGAGCCGATTTTTACAAGAATAAAATACTGAGAAAAGGCATAAGTAATATGCCTTCAGAAATGAATGAATCTAAAGCACTTTATTAAACTGCAAAAAAGCATCAAAAGCTCAAAATAAATTAAGAACACTCCTATGAATTTTTGTAGCATCTTTAAGACTCTCCTCTTTGTGAGCGTCTTCACTTGCATGCAGGATAGGCTCTGCGTATTATACATGCAGGTAGTGAGCTTATGCAGAACTGCAGGTGTCTTCATGATATAAGAAAACAACCATAACAGTGTGATAAAAGATGCAATACACATAAAAAAAAGCTGGAGTTTTGATTTCACCATTATGGCCACCATCTTCACTTTTTAAACCATCACCCGGGATGCCTCTTTGTAAACCCTTTGTCAGGATCCGTCTAAGGAAATTATTGAGGAAACTTGTTCTCTTTATACCAGCTTCCTGGGAGCTTCTTATATAATAGTAATAATGCAATGTTGAGCACCATTTGAACCCCATTGCAGTCTGCTGCAAACTCCCCATAGGCATCAGAAAAGGCATCTGGCCAGTAAACTCTCAGCTCCATTCAATCGCCCCAACTCCACCCCAATGCAAGGAATTACAGGGTCATTGAAAGAATAAAAAGAATAAAAAGTAAAAATCATAGTGTCTTACTCCAAATAAAACATGTATCACAAATGCATCATGATAACAATTCTATTAGCCCACATAATAGTACTAGATATTTCCATAATCAAAAATCTGTAATAAAACATCCTCTACGTTAAGCAAATAAATATACATGTAAAATAAAATGTATATCTATTTATTACACTCCAACAATGCATAATATTTCTATAGTCATAACAAATCTAGTCAGCAAATCCCAAATACAAAACTCCATTTTTTGTCTTTATCAAGCAAACAGTCTTTCTCTAGAAAGAAAAGTAGTCACATTTTTTTTTATTTTTAAACAAAACAGTCAGTTTTGCTGTCTGAGTCAGTTCCATTAACTTCACACTCCATCAAAGTCCATCCTTCTGTTGTGGGAATTCATATATCTTTCCAGCTCTGTACATACAAAAGCCTTGCAGCAATTATCATATATAAAAACAATACCCTATGTTTTCTTTCAGTTGGTTTATTCATCAGCCCTAAAAGGAAAATGTCTGGTTTTTCAACTGTACGTCGATTTTAAGAATCTTCTGGATCACTAAACCTAACTGATCCCAATATTTCTTGGTACACAAGTGATAAAAGTGTGCATCCTCACATTGGTTTCACTTCCAACATTTGACATTCCAGTACACATCTTTGACCATTTATCAGGCATTAAATACCAATGATGTATCACTTTATAAAAATATTATTTTAAGTTATAATTCAGTGTAAATTTCAATCCATTTATCCATATATTTTCCCACTGGTCCAGCATAAATTTCCTGATAGTAAGAATAATTAATCAGTGAAATGATGTACCTTTGGAAGTTGTGGATGCCCCATCACTGGAGGCTTTCAAAAAGAGACTGGACAAAACCATTTGTCTGAAATGTTGTAGGGTCTCCTGTTTGAGCAGGGGGTTGGACTAGAAGACCTCCAACCCTGTTCTATAATGCCCAATTTTTGCCCCCATTTAACCATACCATCTTTAACATAGTCATCTTCTTGATTCATTGACAATTACATTTTATACACCTTAACAATAAGAGGATCATCATTGGTACATAAATCTTTTTCAAAATCAGTTTTTTTTATCAGTAGAAATACAGTTCTTTATGACCAATTTAAATCTTTCAAACAGTTGAGCCTAAGTAAAGCCCTCCTTCTACAAATCTTAATAAAGCATAGATCAACTAAATGGGTTTGTGTCATTTCTCTTCACACCTTTTTCAAAACTAGTCTTTCCTAGCAAAGATGATTTCTTTTAATACTATTTTTGTATACACAGCTTGATGTCCGACCTAGGGGATCTTTTTTTTGAAAATCTACAAGTACTTTTTATCAGACCATGAATAAGAGACCCATTGTAGGATCAAAAAACATTCACAGTCATGAAAGTTTAAACCTTTATTTCTTCCACCTATTAATCACTAGACAAAACTGGCATAATGTCTCGAAGTTCACCAACTTCCCAAAGTCTCACTGAGAGACTGATCAAATCTCTGTAGCAACCAACTATCAATAATACCAACTACCTTCAATGTCAAGGTAAAGGGTTCTCCTGTACAATTGTGTCTCACTTTAGGGGGTGGTGCTCATCTCCATTTCTTGGCTGTGGGAGCTGGCATTCTCCAAAGATGCTTCAGTGGTCATGTGGCCAGCATCACCATACGCCAAAGGCACGCGGAGTGCCATTATCTTCCCACCAAATTGGTACCTATTTATCTACTTGCATTTGCATGCTTTCAAACTGCTAGGTGGGCATGAATGGGAGTTCACCCCATCATGAGGTGCTTGGATCTCAAACCCAGACTGTTAACTTTTCAACTGACAAGCTCAGCATCTTTATTTTATTTATTTATTTATTTATTTATTTGTTTTTATAAACCGCCCTTCTCCCGAGGGACTCGGGGCGGTGTACAGAATAAGGTAGGTATACAGAATGAACAATAGTGAGAAAAAAAACAATAGTAAAAAACAAACTGGGACCCCAATTAGAGTTATCAGGCCAGGCCGGACTGCTGGAACAGGTAAGTTTTTAAGTCGCGCCGGAAGGTGCGGAGGTCGGGGGCCATCCGGATTTCGGTTGGTAAGCTGTTCCAGAGGGCTGGCGCACCCACTGAGAATGCCCTCCCCCTGGGGGCCACCAGCCGACATTCCTTGAGCGGTGGCACCCTGAGGAGGCCCTCTCTGTGGGAGCGCATGGACGGTGGGGTGCTGACATTGGCAGAAGGTGCTCCCGTAGGTAGTCCGGACCCATGCCATGTAGGGCTTTGTATGTCATTGTTAGCACCTTGAACTTCACATGGAAGGCAACTGGAAGCCAGTGCAGCGCACGGAGGAGAGGTGTGATATGGGAGTATCGGGAGGCTCCCAAGAGTGTCCGTGCCGCTGCACTTTGCACCAGTTGAAGCTTCCGAGTGGATCTCAAGGGCAGCCCCATGTAGAGAGCGTTACAGTAGTCTAGGCGAGAGGTCACAAGAGCATGGGTGACCGTACGTAAGGCGTCCAGGTCCAGATAAGGCTGTAATTGGCGAACTAGTCGAACCCGGGAGAAGGCCCCCTTGGTCACAGCTCCTATGTGATCTTCCAGGGAGAGCTGCGAGTCAAGGAGGACACCCAGGTTGCGGGCCCTATCAACAGGGGGTAGTAACTTGTCCCCGATGTTAAGGGATGGGATGTTCTGAGTATCCTGGCTTGCCGGTACGTACAGCCATTCCGTCTTGTCCGGGTTCAGTTGAAGCCTGTTCCTCCCCATCCATTCCCGGACCGCTTTCAGGCAGCGGGACATCACGTCGAGGGCATCACTGATATTGTTTGGAGTTGAGATGAAAAGCTGGGTGTCATCAGCATACTGATGGTACCCTACTCCAAAAGCTGCGAATGATCTCGCCCAGTGGTTTCATGTAGATGTTGAACAGGAGAGGCGAGAGGACCGACCCCTGAGGGACTCCGCAAGCGAGAGGCCTCGGGGTCGACCTCTGTCCCCCTGCCAGCACCGACTGCGAGCGACCCTGGAGAAAGGAGGAGAACCAACGCAGAACCGTGCCTCCCACTCCCAGTCCCCTGAGGCGTCGCAGCAAGATACCATGGTCGATGGTATCGAAAGCCGCCGAGAGGTCTAATAAGACTAGGACAGAGGAATGACCCCTGTCCCGGGCTCTCCAGAGATCATTTATCAGAGCGACCAATGCCGTCTCCGTGCTGTAGCCCGGCCTGAAGCCCGATTGGTACGGGTCTAGATAAACCGCTTCATCCAGGATCTGAGGGAGTTGGTGCGCCACCACGCTCTCAACAACCTTCGCAAGGAAGCGAAGATTGGAGACTGGACGAAAGTTATTCAAAGAGGATGGGTCCAAGGTGGGCTTCTTGAGGAGAGGTCTCACCACCGCCTCCTTCAAGGCGGTGGGGAAGTGACCCTCACTCAGAGAAGCGGAGATGACCGCCAGGAACCAGCCTCGTGTCCCCTCTCGAGCTGCATATGCCAGCCAGGAAGGGCACGGGTCCAGTAAGCATGTGGAGGAGCTCAACCTCCTCATAATCCTGTCCACTTCCTTAGGAGTCACAGGATCAAATTCCTCCCAGATGACGTCTACAAGACTGTCCATGCCTTGTTCTTCCAGCTCAGCCCAGTTGGAGTCCAGGCCGGTTCGAATCCGAGCAATTTTATCCAGCAGATATTGACCGAATTCCTCGGCTCGACCCTGCAAGGGTTCCTCCCTCACCTCTTGAACTACTGACTAACTACTAACTACTGAGTCATCCCTGCCCTTCAATGTCTATTTGTCCCAAATTGAAGATTTATGTAATTTATTTCCCATGATTGCCACTTTTGATATACTGACCCTGAAACACGTTTATATAATTAGACATAAAAATTATATGATTTCTCTCAGATTATCAGGGGTGGGCAGGATATGATGATGGTGTGGTGGTTAAAGATACATCAGCATAGTGGTGGGATTCAAATACCTGAACAGCCGGTTCTCATATTTGATGCAAGCCTGGGCCTCCAATGTCTAGAACAGACTTCCAGAAGTGGCATCATGCACTTCCAGTGGGCCGTTCTAGGTCTGGGACATCTCAAGGCCTCTGATGTCTAGAACAGACTTCTGGAAGTGGCATCCATGCACTTCTGTTGGACTATCCATGCACCTCCGAGGCCTAGACTGGACGTCTAGAAGCCAGCCAGTTCTCCGAATTCAGGTAAATTTAGCTACCGGTTCTCCCGAACCGGTGCAAACCAGCTGAATCCCACCAGTGCATCAGTATTATACTAGAACCATGTTCTAGTGAACTTTGGCCTAATGATGGGAATATGGGTATGAAACTTGGTTGTCCACCCCAGAAACTAGTGGACCGGATGGATTCTTCAGCATACTGGAGGACTTTCTAGCGCACTAGAGGAGTTTCCAGAACCAGTGCTTTTTTTGTAAACGAAAAAGGTGCCGGAACTCACACATTTCATACAACCTGCCTTGCCTACCCTACAAGGTTCCATCCAAAAAAGGTGCCGGAACTCCGTTCTGAGCATTCTATGACAAAAAAAGCCCTTTCCAGAACCATAGGCAATGCATTCCTAGTTGAATTATGGAATGATTAGACCAAATGGGGCATTGACTGTTTCCCACAAGGTGACTTCCAGAACTATGGAACTGAAACTTCTCCCTAGCATTCAGATGAGTTCTAGGCAATAAAATAGGTGAGGGAACTATACACAAATGTTTTTACATGTAAAACTGAACATACATAAAATATATCAATTGTGCTCTTCATATAGTCACAATTGCTTCACAAAAAGTTACTTTGCCTTATGTATTCATAACACTTCATTTAACTGAATTTTTTCAGGATAGCTAAGGACTTGTAGGACTTGCCTGATATAATCCTATATGGGAGCCTTTGGAAGTCTACTGGGTAAATTTGCAATTGAGGATCAGTTTTGTATATCTAGGCTAAAACTGTTTTTAAACTTGATTGTAACTACTTTGAGATATATTGGGGGGGGAATTATGCCTATTTTTTTAAAAAAATAGTATGTATCAAATTATACAATGTCAGCCACCTTTCAAGGTTTGAATGCCTTTTTAATAAAGGATATAAATATTTAAAATTTAATATAAATGATTTTAAATTGAAGATTTACTTAGAAGCTAAAAGAGTAAATGTAGCCAATTTTCTAATTTTCTCACTTTCAAAAATAGCCTTGTCTTGTTAGATTAAAGAATGGGGAAAAAAAACCCCAGAAGATCTGAACTTGCAAAACATAAATAATTGAATTGAGCAGGATTTGTTTATTCAACCTGGCACATAATTTATTTTACCTGTTAGATGCAATTTCTTTGCTCAGCCATGGAGTGGAGCTACATTCTAAGCGATATTTCAGCTCACTTAAGAACACTTTACATTCATGAACTCTGTATAGGAAGCATAGGAAGCACACTTTTGTAGATTCCCCCCCCCCCCCCGTCTCTTTCATTCCCCTGTGAGCAGAACGGATACATTCTATATTATAAACAAGCAAAATACCCGAATCAGAATAAACATAATTCTGCATCCCCTGATGTTGGTGTTCTTGAGTTGATTATTCTGTGTAGATCTAACCCATTTCACAGAAATTGTTGAAAGTTTAAATAATATATGAGAGGGAAACCAAAATCTTTTTTGGAAAGGAATGCATTTGCTTTTTGTAGCCAAATAAAGTTAATGAAGAATGATTGCAGGTTATGGCGAAGGAAATAACAGTAAGCCTTTTGTAGTTTATAGTGGAATAATTAACAATATTGAAGGTAAGTCTATTCTTTGAAATCCTCTGAGCCATTGATAAGGAAAGATAAGTGAGAGATGATTTATTAGTAAGCCTTTATTTGCTTGGACTAATGATCCTGAAGTCCTTCTAGCAACCTTTTTTCTCAGATTTATCTGCAGTGCAGCATCTCCTTAATTTGGCATGGACTTTACTTATCCATATTGAATCATGCCCTACTTTATTTTGGGGGCTGCCAGGAAATATGTGACAAAACATTCCATGCTCAGCAACAACGACAAATTAATGAGCTCTTTAGGCTGGTGAAAAGTGCTCCTTGGATAGAGAAGGCAGAAATTAAAATAGTCCATTTCAGGGACTCGACCTGAAATGAAATGAGGAAGCTTCCAACATTGAACTGTCTTGGTCACCAGCATCAGGAAGTTGCCATCAGTGGAAAATAATATTTGTAACTGTGATGCCACTCAGTACTTTTAAGACTTTGATTTAATTCACCTTGGGCAGGAAGTTATGGGAGAGGCCAGAACAGCTTAGAATAGATCATTGGATCTGTTCCCCATCACAGCTACTTATCAACTGCTTGTCACTTGCCAATTTTTTTAATATGGTAATCCTAGCTTTTTAAAAAACAAAACAAAAAAAGTCTTCTAAGTAATGATGCTACTTTAGAACATTTCGTATTGTTTTTGACCAGAAAATAAACTAGCTAGGATCACTGAAACCCTTTTAGGGTTTAGACTAGAGATTATTATTTGTTGACTCTGTTTTGTTAGCCTCTAACATTCACACAAATGTTAGAGGCTAACATGCACTAATTTCTAGGTCAACAAAGCTGTTGATTATACTGGTTTTTTTTTCCAATTAGCACTCTCAAATCTCATCAAATATCATCATCATGTTGCCAGTGTCTCTGCAAAAGTCTTTTGCAGATTCTGTGTACCCTGAAATTAGCAGAGCAAACACCTCCTCACCAACAAGCCTTGTCCCTTCATGACACATGATGTCATTTTTCATTCCAGTCAAGTATAGTTAGTGATCTATACAACTAACTATTGAAGCTAGTATTTGTCATGATTTATTATGACTATTTATAATTACTATAAATCATTGTGATTTAAGTCCTACAGTTGTATAAACTTTTCCTTGTACTGAGTCTCACTTATATCTCACTCTCTTTCTTTCTTTCTTTCCTGTTAAAAACCTGGACATCCTGTTCGATAATAGTTACTGTATCAGGAACTACATCTCTTAAAAATACCAAGATTTAAACTTAGCACAGATTTGGGAGGAGTGTGAAACAGTCACGGCTTGACTGTGTAATTGAAGTCCCTTGTCTCTGTCTCTCTCTGTGGGTGTCTAACGCATGCACAGAAGGTCCTGAAATTTGATTGTACGCTTGCAGTTGCCATCTTGAATCTTTTGACTTCCCTCCTGTGGATGCCCCTGAGAGTTACTGAAGGCTGTGGCATTTTGGAGCAATGCTTCAAAGCAGTGTCTCAGAAGTCCAAATGCCTTGCTCTTGTTGCTGTTAATGTGAATTTAATGTTTAAAGACCTTCACATCTGAGGGATTAAAATTTAGCTTTCCACCTGTTCTGGAGACCAGTTGATATAAGTAAATGTCTCCAACTTAGAACTGTTTACACAGCATGACACAAAATGCCATCTCTCTGTGTTTGTTTTTTTCAAGTCTGTCAGACTTTTAAATCTTTAATGTGAAAGGCTTTTCTTCTGACCTACAGCAAGTTTTTCGCTGTGCTGAATATGCCATTTCTTTTCTCAGGCAGGCTCTTTCTGACTGCTAGAGAAGACTGTTTTGTTTGTTTGTTTAAAAAAAAACACCAGATGGCTTTACAAACCTGTGAAAAATTATTCCCCCTCTTCTGAACATCCAAATTCTCCTTATCCTTGCATCTGAAAGTTAGCAAAACTTCACACAGGCCCTACTGAAGTGAGTGTTAATTCATAAACAAAGTAATTGGGTGAAAAAGTGCTTCTCTTAAATTCAGTGACTGGTTGGACCATCTTTAACTACAAATGAAGTTAATTTAATGATCAGTCTTGCATAACTAGGAGTTTTGGACCTCTCAGCTCACGAACCTTTGAAGGATTTTCTAGCAAGAACTGCTTTGCTTCTTTCTTACATTTTTTTATGGGATTTAAGTCTGGACTTGGATTTGGTCATTCTAAAACATTGAATCAGTTCATATTCATCCGGTTGTTGGTTTTTTTTAGATTTGTGTGTATGTTTGATTGTTTTCATGCTACAATACCTACACATGCAATGGCAGATAGTTGGTATTCTCCACTGGATTTCTCTAATCCAAAGCAGAATTCATGTTTTCTTCATCAGTGACAAATCATTCTGGTACCAAAGCAGCAAAGCATGACATTGATACCGTCATGTTAAATAGCTGCAAGGGGTTCTTATTTTGGAAGGCAATGCTTAGTTTCCTCTAGCAATATCCACGTTGCCAATATCACTTTTCACTTACTTTCCAGAGACATTTCTTTATGAGTCTGAATGGTCAGCCATGTATCATTTTGGAAAACCTGAGAAGAGTATCAGTGTTATTTTTCATGAGCCATCCTATTCCCCCATGACTCCCATGCTTGCCAACATTTTTTTCTAATGATGGTGGAGTCACTATAGTCAAGATGAGAGTGGCCTACAGATTCCTGAGTATTATTTGAGGTTTGTTTTTTTTTTGCGAGTTTCTGATTTATTTTATGTTGCAGTCTTGGAGTGGTTTTGACAGGACAGCCATTTTTAGGAAGATTTATTATTGCCCCAACTGCCTCCATTTTAAAACTGTCTGTGGATTGGTGAAGCCACAGAACTTTAGGAATAGCTTTTTAAGTCTTTCAAGATAAGAGGCATTGGTGATTTTCTTTTTAAAGGAGATTTTCAGAAATGTCTTTGAGCAAGGCATAATGTGCTTATAGAATCTGTCTCATGCAAACCTCAGTGTGATGGATTTATAAACCAGAGTTTGTAAGATTTATATTGGGTGGGATTGGCCCAAATCAGCCCTGAGTTTTAATGAAGTACTCAAATAATTTCCAGTTATTGTTTTAATTGAATTGATTGAATTATGGAGGTGCTTCTTCATGGTTGCATTTTATAAGCTTGATAACTCTGTTTATCAGATAAATGAAACAAGCACATTTGGTATTTATTCATTCAGATGTGTTTTATTTATTAGTGTGACCCACTTGAAGTTCTGATTACATGCAGTGACAAAACTCAAGGGGATGAATGCATTTTTACAGAATCATTGTGACTTACCAGCCAACTGAAGCACCTTTTGTTCTCTAGTATGTTTTCTTATATATACTTTTTATAATCCAGTTGACAGTGCTGTTACATTTTACATAGTACAGAATTCTGTAGCTTTTAAATTTTCATGAGCCCTTGTCATATTAAAATCATGGGAACTCTAGTCAATAAGCCTGTCCCTCTTCTGTTAGAAAAGATAATATGCGATAAAACAGAATTATCACCGTGATGTTTAACACAGAACTATCCATGAGTCCATCCAGCCATAGAAGGTACTGCAGAGAAAGTTACAAAATCAGCTACATTTTTCTTTCCTCGTTTTTTTAAAAATAGCCATGCCTGATAGAGTATGTAAAAGAACACCTAAAGCAGGGGTGTCAAACTGCCGGCCCACGGGCCGGATGCGTCATGCCAAAACTGCACCCACCCCATTGCCAGCAATGAAAAAAAAAAAGTCATGATACATCACGTGATGTTGTGAGTTTGACACCCCTGACCTAAAGCATGTTTTATAGCTTCAGTTGGTCTAATAAAAGTCCTGTCTCTATATTTTGGTTCTTTTTCTTCATGGCTATCACAGCTATTTACCTGAACCTTTTATTGGTTTTCAGAAATCCTTAGTATGGTGATGAACAATTCTTATTCTCATATTTGGACCCATAAGTGGAAGGATTTTGGTGGTAGATCTGATCTTAATCCATATATCTGCTGCATACTAGTCCTGTCAATTCAGTCATCAGGTGCCTGGAGTTGAATCACAATCCTGCTTTATCAGAAGAGTCCCACTCCTGTCTGAGAGTGAGGTAGAACTTCATGCTCTATATGGACCTGAAAACATAGATGAGACATATAGATCAGTGGTGTCAAACTGCGGGCCCATGGGCCGATTGCATCATGCAGAGGCCATGCCCACCCCAGCTCCAGCAATGCAAAAACAGTTGTGATATGTCGTGACACGTCATGTGACATGGTGAGTTTGACACCCATGATATAGATGGGTGAGTCCAGGATAAATAGCCCTCTCATCCTATATAATTGAACTCAAATGCATTTTCCTGAAATAGCATGGACTTTCATCCAACATGTATATCTAAGATCACCCTAAATTTAATATGAGCTAATTTTCAAGCTAGTCATTGAAGTCAACCATGACTCATAGTACAGTTTTTCAGTGTTTGTGCCTTATGTATGTTGATTTTCAATAGCTTCCATTTTTTTACTCTGTTTTTGTTATTATTATGAATTCACAGATAATATGGGAGAAAAGTCTAGTCTTCTTGATGACTAAATATGACACTTGAATAATCAGTATTTCATTAACCATATTTGGCAAATGTTCTTTGCAGTCATAAGGGCTACAGATGGTACCTGCAGATTGCGTGTTGTCATCCTCTGCCAAGCAGTGTAAGAAATATCTGATTTAAAATGTGTTTATTTCAAACATGGGAAATGCTCCATGTTTAAATATAAACAAATGGACTGATATATAATTATCTGAAGCCTCCTGGAGAAAACAAATTTAACTATGACATTTGAAAGCAATGCTGAATAGTAAATACTATTTTTAATAAAAAAATATACCACATCGAAGCATGTCTGAGATATGATTGTGTTGTTTAATAACGTTCTTATCTATTTTCAGAGTACAAGAATAAGCCTGAAGACATAAAGCAGAAGTTCATACCATAAACAACTGAATACACCATATCAGGTTTAATACTGTAGAAAAAGGTTTTTTTTTCAAACCTGCCATCTTTAAGATGTATAGATTTGAACTCCCAGAATTTCCACTCTCAGAAAAGTCCTCACTGGGGAATTCTGAGATTTTAATCATCATCAGTCAATTGCAGAAGGTAGTTTTCCTTGGAACAGCTGAAATCCTGCCATGATATCTCTAACACCATCAAACAACATCTGCCTGTCCCAGGTCTTTGGGAATGAATCCAATACAACTGTGGCAAAAGCAAGCAAAGGTAGTTCTAATAGAAATAAATGCCTTGGTTCCAATCCAAAAACAATTGGAGCATCACTTGAACACCATCGGCACTGGAAAATTCACCATCAGTCAATTGTAAAGCATCACCAAACATCCATATCTGCCTATCCCAAGTCCTTCGGAAGGACTCGATAGAAGGACAAAAATGCCAAACTCAATCCCAGTATATCTTCTTATCTTTTCTACTACCTTCTTCTATTGGTATCTTATGATTATATTACTTGTTGTTTGTATGTACACTGAGAGCTTATGCACTGGAGACAAATTTCTTGTGTTTCCGATCACACTTGGCCAATAAAGAATTCTATTCTATTCTATTCTATTCTATTCTATTCTATTCTATTCTATTCTATTCTATTCTATTCTATTCTATTCTATTCTATTCTATTCTATTCTATTCTATTCTTTGCATGTGAGTATTTGTAGTCACAACATCTTGCACAATTGCCAAAGTTTGCTAGATTTAAGTATTCCTTAGATCAGCTCATCTTATAAGAGAATACTGAAAACCTGTTTGGTTTTGGCATTTTCATTTAAGGTCATGCAAGATTTTAGCATTCTCATAGTGAAATGTACAGCAGTTAATTGGAAGGAGGGTTTATGCCATCACATAAAATCAAGGAATTGAATCTTGAAAAGGTTACTAACTTCTGCTCTTTCCTTTATCTGATTTTCATTAAAACTGTTGGCAGAATGGATGGACTGGAAGGAGCAGTTTTGTCAATGAGATGAATTCTGCTTTGGTAGCATTGCCTTTGATTTCTTAACATCCCAGCATCAAATTATTCTTGAGATGGGTGGAATTTACTGTGAATTCTCTGTTAACAGCAATATGAAGTATCAAAGACTTTGAAGAGAGTAAAAATGTCATGCATTGACTGCATTTTGCTGGTAACATAGAGGCAGGCAACTTTTTTCAGAGTCTGGACTATGCTTACCTGTTAACATGACAGAGTCTAAAAAGACTTGCTGCAATTGCAAATATTTTTTTTTATTTAATTAGATAAAATTTATTGTAAATAATAAAATAGTATATTCAACTATTATACTCAAAAATTACAATTTGATGCCAACATACGGATGAGTTCCAGGGCAGCAATGCTGGGGTGTCTTGGCCATCATAGATGATTTAATGTTGTTAGGTAAATGTCCAGGAAAACCTACAAAGGATTTTGAATGTCCTGAATTTAGAGGGGAAGTACAGTTAGAAGACACTCATGATGGGAGCCACTTTAGAAAATAGTATCTAAATGCATTGAGAAGACTGACTGTATTTCCTATCATTATTAAACTATATTTCAGAATAAATTGATCATTCCCAGTGAACTTTTGTTTTTATACCTCACCAATTTAGAACTTTATCTATTCAGACCCATTTATAGAAAAAAAAGTTGGTGGATACCAAGAAAATTATCCATGGGCCCACCCGTTCTAAGCTTACATACGAACAGATGATATTCTACTTCATGATATCTTAAATAGCAATAGCACTTAGTCTTATATACCACTTCACAGTGCTTTACAGCCCTCTCTAAGAGGTTTACAGAGTCAGCATATTGCCCCCAACAATATGGGTTCTCATTTTACTGACCTTGGAAGGATGGAAGGCTGAGTCAACTTTGACCCAGTCAGGATTGAGGGAATCGAACTCCTGGCAATGTGAACAGAATTAGCCTGCAATGCTGCATTCTAATCACTTGCCACCATGGCTCTAAATAGCCTAATATGCATTTTTGTACAACGTGAATTCTGCAGATCAAAAGTTAAGTGGAAGCTACACTACCTCATATTTTGAATACTCTTCCATTGTCTGCTTTGAATACTCTTCCATTGTTGTTTTTCAATAAATAAATAGGCATTATACATCACAGTGTACTGCAGTTGCAAAAAAAAAAAGCTAATGGAGTCCTCCAGATGTTGTGGATGTTCCATCACTGGAGGTTTTCAAAAAGAGACTGGACAGCCATTTGGAATGGTATAAGGTAGTGGTTCCCAACCTTTTCTATACCCTGCACCCCTAGAACGCTTCTGATATATTCTCGCACCACTTACAAAAGTTTGAAATAACAGCAACAAATTATCCTTAGGTAAAGGTAAAGGTTCCCCTGCACATGCGTGCTAGTCATTTCCAAATCTATGGGCCGGTGCTCATCTCCGTTTCAAAGCCGAAGAGCCAGCGCTTGTCTGAGGACATCTCCGTGGTCATGTGGCCGGCATGACTAGATGCCAAAGGCGCACAGAGCGCTGTTACCTTCCCACCGTAGTGGTCCCTTTTTTTCTACTTGCATTTTTATGTGCTTTCGAACTGCTAGGTTGGCAGAAGCTGGGACGAGTAACAGGCGCTCACTCTGTTATGCGGCACTCGGGATTTGACCCGCCAATTATCCATATACACTATAATTTTGAGTTTTTGCACTCCCTGGAATATTGTCTTGCACCCCCAGGGTGTGCAAGCACCCCTGGCTGGAAACCCCTGGTATAAGGTCTCCTGCTGGAGCAGAGAGGTTGTTGGACTAGAAGACCTTCAAGATACCTTCCAATCTTATTATTCTATGTTCTATATTCTAGGGCTTCTCATGTCCTATGTGAACTTCAGCTCGAAGAGAAGCTGAAGTTCGGCTTATGAGATCAATTTGGATTTGCAGTTAGGGGAGAAGAAATTACCTATGCACTTTTGTTTCTTCAAAATTAGGCCTCCTTGGATCCTACACAAAGTTGTGAGTATTTTCTGTACATTAAAAGGTATCTCTGGAGCAGATTAAGCAAGAATAGGTTTTTCCAACACGTTAGGAAACAATTTTAATGAGCTTCAAATTTTCATTCTTTTTATTTTGACAGTTCTCAAGAATGTCTCTTTGTAACAACAAGTGAAATTCAATTTACTTCTTTAGTGAAGTTTAGCCCACAGCACAAACTGTTTGCATTATTCACTTAAGGAAATCAACATTTACTGACAAAAATGTCAGTAAAGGACAGTTTATTATAAAAATAATTCTTCCCAAGTATTGCAAAACATTCTTTACTTTTGCATGTTATTTAAATCTTCTTGATTCTTGATTTTGAACAACAGTTCACTGAACCAGCCCACTGATTCCTAATTTGAAACGTGGATGTCTAAATGC
Source organism: Vipera ursinii (assembly GCF_947247035.1). Lineage (NCBI taxonomy): Eukaryota > Metazoa > Chordata > Lepidosauria > Squamata > Viperidae > Vipera > Vipera ursinii. The sequence continues at coordinate 100,614,586 of NC_139514.1, read as the reverse complement.
ATATATGGATTTTATCTGCAGATGGCATCAGTGCACTGTGTATTGTGCAAGTTAGTAAATAGTTATGCACGTTACATTTGTTTCTTTTAATAATGGTGCACACTATTAAGAATACCGCCATGGTATTTCATGGGATCAGTTTTCTGAAATAAAAGAAGAGGTCATCAGAAGAAAAGAAATGCTGCATATATATATATTTTTTTCTGTCTTCCAAAATAAACCACAGTCGATTTTTTTATCGGCAGTATCAGCAATTTTCATAACTAACCTCCAGCAGCACACAAAGAAAGAATGAAAGATCACTTAGATTTGTTTACCCTGTTTTACTTCTAATGCACTTTGATTTCCTAAAAGCTAAATAAATGGCTGTGATTAGAGGAGAGGGAGATTTTGGGAGAGCAGGAATATGTTCTGACGCCGGTTGTGATCATGCATGTGATGGGAAGGAGAGTTTCTTAATAGGAAATAGATTGCTGATCTGCTTCTACATTCTTTGATATGTTTCCCACAATTTCTAACGATGCGTTTAAAAATAAAGTCAAGATATTAAAGCCTCCAGAACAAAGAAAAGTCCATCCAGACCCTCGGGAGGTGAAGAAAGCCAGTCACTGGTCCAGATTTTATTTTCAACAATTTATTGCATGAGCCTCAATGTGTAATGAGATTTAAATTGTTTTTTAATATTACTAAGGTTTTTATGGCATTGTCCTTATGACACTCCAGCCCCAATGCAGTCAAAGCTTTGAGATTACTCTTCTCCATCCTTTAAAATTAGATTTAAGAATAATTCATGATTAGTTCCTACCATGAAATTGCTGCCAATCTATGCAGCAGCGAAAAATCAGAATAAGCCAATGTCTTCTATTTCAGACTAAAGGAAGACCACTGTAGAAGACAACCAGGCTAAGCTTGAGGATGGGGTCAAACACACCTTTAGTTTGAGGCTCTTTCCCTTTGTAAGAAACGTAGATCCAGCCCCCTTGAAGTCTATTGACACTTATCTGATGCTAATTTGCTTTGACCATTGATAGTTCAGATGTTTCTGTATAGGTAGCATGAAATGAAGTTGTGAATAGAACAGAACAGAAAAGAACAGAGCTGGATGGGACTTCGGAGGTCTTCTAGTCCAACCCCCTGCTCAAGCAGGAGAACCTATACTCATGGTGGTGAACCTATGGCACGCATGCATAGTCCTAGCCCTTCAGCTGGGTTTTATAAAACCTTTTCACAAAAAACCGTGTGCAAAAAAAGGTTAATCAATCAATCAATATCAACTTCTCACTGGAAAAAAAGATCTCGCAAAGTTGGAATTGTGACTGTAGTTGTACAGTCTGTAGTTGTGACTGACTACAGGTATTCCTTGACTTATAATCACAATTGGGACCAGAATCTTCCTTGCTAAGCAAGGTGGTGGTTAATACCTGCTTTCTAACCTTTTTGCTATGGTGGTTAAGCAAATCTCTGAAGCTGTTAACTAAGTCATGTGGTTATTAAGCAAAACCAGCTTTGTGCCTCCATGGATTTTGCTTGTCAGAAACAGGTTGAGAAAGTCTCAAATGGTGATCACATGACCCTGGGATGCTGCAACCCTTAGATGCTAAATGCCTGAATTTTTATTTTGTTTTGAAATTTGATCATGGGTGGGAGGAATGCTGTGACAGCTGTAACTGCAAGGACTGGCCCTAAATCACTTTTTCCAGTGCCATTGTAACTTCAAACATTTGCTAAACAAGTTGTTGTAAGTCAAGGACTACTACATTTTCCCAGTTTCTAGGAAGAGATCTGTAAATGCTTAAAAAGTCTTCAGAAAGAAGGGAGAGAGCAAAAATGCTTTTGCTCCACTTAGATAAGGATGCTTCAATCCAAATTCATGTAAATAATAATTCATGTACAATTTTGCTGAGGAATCTGTCAAACGATGGGGGAAATCTGTTAAAATTTTACATGAATCTAACTAAGGAAAGGCTAACCATAGAAAGTTCATAATCCTAAAGTTCCAAACTAAATTCTAACAATAAGATAGCTTAAATGCTTCATAAGATCTTTTAAGGGTATAGTTCAGATGGTAAGTTTAATAGCGAAATAGTTCCAGCTTCTAGCTTTATTTACAAACCTTGATTTTTAACATTTTAAATGTGATAAACTAGTCTGGTTTAAATGTTAAGCTGTAATGTTACTAAAAGTGCAGAAATAGACAGCTGATAATATCTGCTTATCAATTTTTTCTTCTTCTCTGCATTCCTAAGGCAATTTACAAAACTAATGTACCAGGAAAAGAAGCCTACACTGACTGAAAATACAAGTCATGCCAACTTAAATATTTATAAGAGAGGAAAGTGGGGATGCTTCTCAAATCTCCACCTTTCCAAATGAAATTGGTTAAGTTTTCTGTGTTAATTTTTCAGTGATGCAAACAGATTAAACATCTGAACAACCAATTTTTACCTGCCATTGGCTATAATGCATAGCCTTATACTTTCCACACAGCTATAACCATTCATTTTGCTTGATGGCTTCTTGAATTTGGAGGGGTGGATGCATCTTCAGATAACTTTATTGGTGGGTGTTTGGAATGAAAACAAGAAGCTTAAATCATATGCTGCTAAATGCATCATTTGAATAGATATCTGCAGTTCAAGTCAGGACCTCCTAGAAGGACTGTTTCAATGGGTAATTGAGTTTAGCATAATGACTACGTTGGAGTCTCCAGTAAGATGCTTATGAGCTCTATGATGCTTATGGAAACCTTCAGTAGAGTCTTCCACCTTTACTTAACAAGTATATATAGATAAAGGAATTCAGCATGCTTCAAAGCAAAAATCCCAGCCCCAGAATAATTTCTTAACCAAGAATGGCTAAATTTTGATATACCGGTAGGTCTTGTATTATTCTTGCCAAATAAAATGCTACATAATTGCATTTCAGTGCTTCATTTACAAAAATGCTCAGAAGTAAGAGAATGGTAAGCCGAGGGCTGATAGTGCATGTTCTATGAAGTTATGCAAGATGGCAGGAACAACCTCAACAATTTGATTTATAGTACATTGGTGTTTGGTGAAAGGCCACTTAAAACTCTACCACTATAAAAGCAATTTCCTTTGAACACCTACCATATTGTGTTCTGAGTGTGCTCTTTGCCCAGAATGATTGGCAACCCAGGGTTAAAATGTTGGCCTAGAAGTGTCCAAAATAAAGTATCTTTTTGAACAGCCATTTGTCTGGAATAATATAGGGTGTCCTACTAGGGTAGGGGGTTGGACTGGACTAGAAGACTTTCAAGTTGCCTTCCAGCTCTGTTATTCTGTATTCTGTAGTCATGACAGATTCTGATTCTGATCCAAAGAATTTCCTCCCTTCTCTTCGTCTTGGATATTTCTTTTTCTTAATTTGTTTCATCACTGTGTTATGTAAAATTATTAAACAACCATTTCTGTGAAAATTACATTAATTGTAGAGCTCCTATTAATCATTCAGAATAAAGTTGCTGTTCAGGGCAACTACTGTCAACTCTCACATATTGTTCATATGATTTACTTATCTAGTTAGCTAGCTAATCTCATTGTCATAAATCAATATTAATTCATTTGTTTCCTAAATGCATAGTGATGCTATTTTATCATTTGATTTTGTATGATTAGCCCTTTATGGTTGCTTCTGTTTGACTTAGAATCCTACTTCTCAATGTAATTCAAGTACATACTACCAGCTTTACTTCTCTGAGTATGAGTATATTTTACAGTTTGCTGAGTATATTTTACAGTTTGCTGATGATAAAAGATATTGATGGAGTGATTTAATCAATGGAGCTAACTTGAAGATTAAAGTCCAGCTAAATGAACACAGGATTTCAGCCTTAATATAATAATTATCCAGAAGTGTGCAATGAAAGGCTAAATCATTTTATAATGTTTTTTCATCAATGAATTGTTCCTTATGGCTCTGAAAAATATTGCAAAGACCATTAACGTGACTTAGAATGAGGTAGCCTCAGCATTTCATTCTGGGTTTTCCTATTTCTTGACCAGTGGGGTGTATGTGCGCAGATCAAAAAAGGGAGGAAAAAAAGCAAATTGGACATAATGTCAAACAAAACTCCAAAAATGGGCTGGACAAAATTATTGGCACCCTTTCAAAATTGTGGGTAAACAAAATTGTTTCAAGCATGTGATGCTCCTTTAAACTCACCTTGGGCAAATATAAAAATCACACCTGAAAGCAGATAAAAAGGAGAGAAGTTCACTTAGTCTTTGCATTGTGTGTCTGTGTGTGCCACACTAAGCATGGACAACAGAAAGAGGAGAAGAGAACTGTCTGAGGACTTGAGAACCAAAATTGTGGACAAATATCAACAATCTCAAGGTTACAAGTCCATCTCCAAAGATCTAGATTTCCCTTTGTCCACAGTGTGCAACATTATCAAGAAGTTTGCAACCCATGGCACTGTAGCGAATCTCCCTGGTCATGGACAGAAGAGAAAAATTGATGAAAGGTTGCAACGCAGGATAGTCCGGATGGTGGATAAGCAGCCCCAAACAAGTTCCAAAGGAATGCAAGCTGTCCTGCAGGCTCAGGGAGCATCAGTGTCGGCACAAACTATCCGTCAACATTTAAATGAAATGAAACACTATGGCAGGAGACCCAGGAGGACCCCACTGCTGACACAGAGACATAAAAAAGCAAGATTACAGTTTGCTAAAATGTACTTGAGTAAGCCAAAATCCTTCTGGGAAAACGTCTTGTGGACAGATGAGACCAAGATAGAGCTTTTTGGTAAAGCACATCATTCTACTGTTTACCGAAAATGAAATGAGGCCTACAAAGAAAAGAACACAGTACCTACAGTGAAATGTGGTGGAGGTTCAATGATGTTTTGGGGTTGTTTTGCTGCCTCTGGCACTGGGTGCCTTGAATGTGTGCAAGGGATCATGAAATCTGAGGATTACCAAAGGATTTTGGGTCGCACTGTAGAGCCCAATGTCAGAAAGCTGGGTTTGCATCCGAGATCTTGGGTCTTCCAGCAGGACAATGACCCCAAAGACACATCAAAAAGCACCCAGAAATGGATGGCAAGAAAGCGCTGGAGAGTTCTGAAGTGGCCAGCAATGAGTCCAGATCTGAATCCCATTGAACACCTGTGGAGAGATCTTAAAATTGCTGTTGGGAAAAGGTGCCCTTCCAATAAGAGAGACCTGGAGCAGTTTGCAAAGGAAGAGTGGTCCAAAATTCCGGGTGAGAGGTGTAAGAAGCTTATTGATGGTTATAGGAAGCGACTGATTTCAGTTATTTTTTTCCAAAGGGTGTGCAACCAAATATTAAGTTAAGGGTGCCAATAATTTTGTCCGGCCCATTTTTGGAGTTTTGTTTGACATTATGTCCAATTTTCTTTTTTTCCTCCCTTTTTTGTTTTGTTCCAATACATACAAAGGGAATAAACCTGTGTATAGGTTGTCTTTTCTTGAGGAGAAAAGTTGATCAGTGGAAGAACTTTCCATTTTTTTAGGTAGCTTTTAAAAATAGAAATATTTCATAGACTTAAGACATCTGAATTACTAAGTTTAATCTGGCTGTTCCCTTACCTGACAGTTAAGAAAAATGACTATATTCTAGCAAGGGCACCTGAGACAGAAAATTAATTCTTAATGGTGGCCCTTTACTGATTGAATAAATGTGTGATACACTCCTCCATAACACCCTCCCCCCATTCCTCCTTCATCCAGCCAATGTTTGTGAACTCAAGTGCCATGCTGCTCACTGCTGAGGAGCAGAAATGCTCAGTGCAATTCCCAACGGCGGATACAGAACACAAGTTAAGCCGTATAAATTTGTAGCAAGCATATGTTGAGACCAGGGTTGCAGAAACAAACATCCTAGGCTTCTGCCTAGTGACATATTGACAGAAGGTAGTTGAATGGAAGTAATGTCCCCCTGCGAATTCATAACAGCATTAAACAATAGGATGTCAGCAACACTCTGTTCTAAATTGATCATTTGCTCCAGCCATTTGCAACTTGGCGTCCATTTATATTTTTGAATCAATACCCAATAATCCACAAGAATGTTGAAACAAATTATGAAGTTGTCTTGCGTTTGCCATTTCAATCAGTCATATAAGAAGTGTGTAATAAGGATAGTAAATTGCCCCTATTTATCAATTAACCCTGCAATGCAGCGGCTGGGACCTTTTGAAGATGCTCTTTCGGCCAGTAGCAAACTGTTCATTTGAACACAACTTTCCCTTCCTTTTTCCTTCTTTCATGTCACATCATTGTGATTGTTGTTGTTGTTTTTGTTTCCTGTATACTGAAGTCATGGCCAAATAATTGGGAGTGTGTGGAAAAAACTGCTTAATATAAAGTAACTCTTGCTGTTACATTTTAACTTATTAGTTTTGCTGCCTTGAATGGAAAATATTGATCCAACTGGTCATTCCAGATATTAAGTTATACTTTGGATGTAGCAGTTCCTTGGCCATAATTTCTAAAATTATAGTGCGTGTTGCCTGAATTATTCCTTTACACTCACAGAATAACCTCCAGGCAAATAAATGTATCTATGATTTTTACCAACTTGATAAAAATATATCAAGAAATTAACAGTTAAACAATCTACCTGGATGAAAATGAACTAGAGTTTATATACAGTTAGAGTTTGCATGTTATTATTTCATCTGGCAACAATTCTCAGTTACACATAAATCATACATAATATAAATTGAATATACTAAAGGTCAGGGAAAACACTTCAGCGTTGCTTCTTATAAATGACATTAACATTCACTTTAAAATGGGATTATTTCAAAGAGGACTTCAAAAAGCCTGATCATAAAACAGTGACTGATGGACAGGTCCATTTAATGAATCATAATGCTCATAAAATTGTACTAATAAATAAGATGATGAATGCTTAGATACGAGAACAATGCTTCTGATTAGAAGCAAGGGCAGAGCCCATGAAGACCCATTAGTTATTTGCAATTTAAACCACTGGAGATTTAAACAATTTAGAAATATACCTTTCCATATTTAGTAGTTTTCACTGCCCCAATATATATATATTTAGCTCATTTATGTGACAGATTTTATTTTCCTGGGCTCCAAGATCACTGCAGATGGGGACTGTAGCCAAGAAATTAAAAGACGCTTGCTCCTCGGGAGGAAAGCCATGGCAAATCTAGACAGCACACTAAAAAGCAGAGACATCACCCTGTCAACAAAAGTGCATATAGTCAAGGCTATGGTCTTCCCAGTTGCAATGTATGGCAGTGAAAGTTGGACCATAAGAAAGGCTGAGCGCCAAAGAATTGAAGCCTTTGAACTCTGGTGCTGGAGAAGACTCCTGCGAGTCCCTTGAACTGCAAGGCGATCAAACCGGTCAGTCCTAGAGGAGATCAACCCTGAGTGCTCTTTAGAAGGCCAGATCCTGAAGCTAAAACTCAAATACTTTGGCCACCTAATGAGAAGGAAGGACTCACTGGAGAAGAGCCTAATGTGGGAAAGATTGAGGGCAAGAGAAGAAAGGGACAGCAGAGAATCAGGTGGCTGGATGGAGTCACTAAAGCAGTAGGTGTGAGCTTAAATGGACTCCAGAAGATGGTGGAGGACAGGAAGGCCTGGAGGAACGTTGTCCACAGGGTCGCGATGGGTCAGACATGACTTCGCAGCTAACAACAACAACAACAAATGCTTCATTAATTTAGATCAAACTATACATACATGAGAACCAGTTTGATGTAGTAGATAGGCAGCAGACTAGAAACTCAGAAACTATGAGTTGTAGCCAGTGGTGGGATTCAAATATGTGAACAACCAGTTCTCTATGTGGATGCCTCTTCCAGAAGTCCATTCTGGGCCTGGGCAACAAAAAATTAGCTACCAGTTCTGCTGAAGTGGTGCAAACTGGCTGAATCCCATCACTGGTTGTTGCCCCACCAGAAGCACAAAGCCAGCTGGGTGACTTCGAACCAGTCACTCTCTCTCAACCCCAGGAAAAAGGCAATGGCAAGCCATTTCTTGAAAACCTTGCCAAGAAAACTGCAAGGATCTGTCCAGGCAGTCACCAGGAGTCATCAACAACTTAAAGGCACACAACAAAGCATTATATATATATATATATATGACACCAGTGGTTATAAGGAAAGATAAATTTGAATTGATTACCTTTTTTGCTATTTTTGATAAAGATAAATACAATGAACATCTTTCAGGATAAAGTAGAATCAAACTATGCTGGGCTTATAACCAGGTTAATACCTGAATGGGAAATCATCATAAAATCTCAGGGTTATAGGCTACAGTGGATATAAAAACAAATTGGGGAACAATGGCAACATGGCTATGTCCATGTAGTCACAGGAATCAAGGCTGACAAGACAAATGTTATCCCCCCCCCGTTGAATTAAAAGACATTAAAATGGTCAACCTGGGTTAATTCATGTCAAAATTCTAAATCCTTATCTATATAATAATTACATTGGGGTGCAAAAATTTTGATCGTGAAGTCATACAAGCTGCCAGGATAGATCAGGAAGCAGCACTTATGTATGAATTCATTCTTGTCACTCTTTCATTCTCTCTCTTTCTCTCTCCAACACCCCCAAGTTATATCTATCAAAATTTTCCACAATGTCTCAACATTGCAGAGACAGCTCCATACAGTATAATGTGTCATCCATAGCCTCACTGTCCTCCCAGGTAATGAGGTTATTGTAGTCTCTGTGGTGCCATATTCTTTAGCATTCATTCTCCCCACCCCCCAGGAAAGATAACAAGAGTGTTCTTTGATGCTCTTCATTGACCTTGATACAAATAATTTTAGGTTTCATTCATCAGCTGAATTAAGTAGGTGTCATTTATTTTAAAATTAAGTCTTGTAAATTCAGCACCTTGCTTGCTTCCCCTGACTTTTTAAGGGTAAATAATACTTTTTTTGGCTCTATATTTTGGTGTAACATTACTTACTTCTGATTTCTCAAAGCCTACAGTCAATGAAACCAGTGCATTTTTTAAAAGATGTTTTTAATATAAATATTTCCAATGATTCCTTTAATTTATAAAACCACCAGAAATATTATCTGAATAGGCAGCTGACAAGTCTTGGCATATTCATCTTATTAATGGTCAATTCCAAGATGTAATAAATATAAATGATCTTACCGGGTTGAATAACCACATATTTCTGCCTTTTTCACCTGAAATTAAATATAACACCCTTTTAATGATGTGTACAATTCGGCTTATATCTGTTTTAGAAAACTATAGTTTTATTATGTCATGGACATGAAGAGCCATGGTGATGCAGTGGCTAACATGAAGTATTGCAGGCTAACTCACTGCTCACTTCCAGTGACTGGCTCAAGATTGACTCAATCCTCCATCCTTTCAAGGTCGATAAAATGAGGATCCAGATTGTTGGAGGACAATATGCTGACTCTGTAAACTTCTTAGAGAGGCCTGTAAAGTACTGTGAAGCGGTGTATAAGTCTAAGTGCTATAGGTAAGTCTTTTTTTAAATATTTAGTAATCAGATTTATCTTGAAAGAAGGAATATTTATTGAGCAGCACTAAACAAAGGCTTGCTGTTTAAATTGCAGTGCTGATATCAGTAGAGAGAAAGGGAAGGGAAGGAAAAATACAACCTGGAGAAATATCCAATAGTGTTATCTTTCTGCTAGAGCCAATCTTCACCACGTCTCTCTTGGGCTAAGACTAAGTCATGACTGGGGGTTCCTAGCCAGAGGAAGAGAGGCGTGGCAAAGGTTAATTGACTTAGTCTCTAGAGCAGAAAGGCAAGATCAACCCATCTGCGGATTCCCCACTTGTCATGCTGGAGAATCTGTGCATCATGATCTGTCACTGTTTTGGTCTTCACTTGCTGTGGTTGGATTAATCTTGCAGGCTAGAAGTATAGAGCCTTTACACTGGATTGAACCCATGCACAAGCACAGTCTGGCAGAATGCTCCAAGTCAATAGCCAGATCTGCAAATGTCACATGTAACAGTTCCAACTCTTCTCACTCTCTCCTTCTGGATGAGATCTCCTCTATCTAATACAGTCCATTTTCCCATTTCTTGTTGGTTTCCTTAACCTTTGAGCTACAGGTTGTCCTCAACCTAGAACAGTTTATTTAGCGACTGTTCAAAGAGTGACTTATGATCATTTTTTCTCACTTACGATGGTTGCAGCATCCCCATGGTCGTGGGATCAAAATTCAGAAGCTTGTCAACTAACTCACATTTATGACATTTGCAGTGTCCAGGGGGGAGGGTTCATGTGATCACCTTTTGTGATCTTCTTACAAGGCAACTCTGTGTTACTGACTTAACAACTGCAGTGCTTCAGTTAACAACTGTGGCAAGGAAGATCATAAAATGGGCAAAACTCACTTGACAAATGTTTCACTTAGCAACAGAAATGTTAGGCTCAATTATGGTAATAAGTAAGGACTACCTGTAAGGGACGCAGTGGCTCAGTGGGTTAGGACGCTGAGCTTGTCGATCAGAAGGTCGGCAGTTTGGCGGGTCGAATCCCGAGTGCCGCGTAGCAGAGTGAGCACCTGTTACTCGTCCCAGCTTCTGCCAACCTAGCAGTTCGAAAGCACGTAAAAATGCAAGTAGAAAAATAGGGACCACTACGGTGGGAAGGTAACAGCGCTCCGTGCGCCTTTGGCATCTAGTCATGCCGGCCACATGACCACGGAGATGTCCTCAGACAAGTGCTGGCTCTTTGGCTTTGAAACGGAGATGAGCACCGGCCCCTAGAGTCGGAAACGACTAGCACGCGTGTGTGGGGGAACCTTTACCTTTACCTTTAAGGACTACCTGTGCAATCTCCTTCCCTAGCTGATGCCATGGGCAAATCATTGTTTGTGATTCCCCCTATTTTCTCAAACACATTGGCATGCTTGGTGGCCTCCCCCATGACTGTGCCCCTGCTGCTTCCAAATTCTTTGCTGGCTCACTTCTGCCACCTGAGGTTCCCTTGCATTTCTACACTGCTTCTTTTCCCAGTTTCACTAAAGGGGGAATTCATGCCTTCCCCTTTGCAGAGGTGAAAAACCTATTTATTCCTCCTTTTTACCTCTTGGCTTGCTCATGGGTGTTTTTGCCCCTTCGGTTTCAGAAAGAGAAAAGATTTTCTATTTTTTGCTCCTTATCTTTTTAGGTTACTTCCCTTAGGCTACCTCTCTCTATTTTCTTGCCATGACACCGTTTGCCAGTCTGGCCTTCTGCTCCGTATCTTTCCCTGCCCAGTGCATCTTCCTGTGCAAAGGGCAACACACTCCCTTTGAGAGCTCCTACAGTAAGTTGTGTTTCTGCAGTTTTGCTCTTCTAAAAAGGACTTATTTCTTCACTCACTTCATTCTGTTTAACATATGCTTTGCTAACTAGTTATTTGCTCTGTATTTCTAAGGTTTTTATTTCCCTTGAATTCTTCACAACAAGAGTAGCCTTTTAACTAACATACAGCTAAAGTCAGATTAGTTTACATCAAACTTTAACACCATAAATTATTCCCAAATTCTGTTGCAACCAAGAGGTTTTGAAGAAAGACCTAGGCCCATCTTTGACCTGATCCTTTCAGTTCATTCTCAGACATATAGTCTGTCTGTCTCTCTCTCTCTCTCACACACACACACACAAACACACACACAAAGAAAGAGAGAGAAAGCATGTAGAATCACAACATTTAGTCTTTTTTCCCAACCTTTCTAGATAAAGGAATGTATTTGAAGTACAAAAAAAAAGTTTTATTTTGAACCCACGACAAACAATTCACTACTATCAGAACATTCAGAATTAGCAGCCTTCCAAAACTAAGAATGTCACCAACATTCACAGTTCTGTACAAAAATAAAATCCAATACTTTTGAGGTTCTGCATGTGGAACTCTGTACATGTTGTATAGGAGATCCAAACCTTCCCTTTGCACCACAGGAAAAAAAAACATTCAACATTGCAGAATAAAATAAATGAAATAAATTCAGTCTCTGAGATCTGTTTTTTTTTCCTATTTGCAACTTTCATGTATAATGGGGAAATACGTGCAGTATCTAAATTCTCTCAATAATGGGATGGGCCAAAAAAAGTGAGTATGATCAGGCTTAAATTCCCTTTAAGTAGGGAAGAAAATCTTTATCAACTTGCAAATGGAATCCCCATTTTAGTGCCATTATATAAAATGGGTTTCAAAGAAGAATTGTGCATCAGATGCAAAGAAAATCCCCTTACTGAAATTATTTTAGAACAGAAAATATATTATTTAGTTTTTCACCCGTTTTTTAAGAGTAAAATTAAGTGGGGGGGAAGAGGGAGAGAGAAAGAGAGAGGTTTTTTTTTTAGATTACTATCAATGAAGGAGATTATTTGTAGCTCAGGAATGAAATGAGGGGTCTTTGGTGCTTTCTTAGCCTGCTTGTTTTCTTGCTAGCACTGATGATGTTACCTAGTTAGAGTAATGAAACATCTGAAAGAAAACAAGCAAGCTCAGAGAGCACCAAGGACCCCTTAGATTACTAAATTTTGCTATGGCATGTTCTGTAACTTAAAGCTTTGCATATTATGAAGATTAAAGTAACTACAGAAAAAAAAAGCTTAAGTATGGAAACATGCCAAAACACATTATATTTAGCGACGTTTGTATAATCATTTCTCCCAAACAGAAATCTTTGTGAGAGGATAAGAGCAAACTTCATTACATAAAGAAAAGGGCAATCACTCCTTGGTTGCCATGTCCTCTAGCCAGCATGATTAAGCCAAGATATCCAGAAATCAAAAGTTCATGTACTTGTCCATGTTCTCAGGTCTCACAACCAAAGGGATTCAAATCAGGTCAAAATGTGAAGAAACACCTAAGAACACCAAACACAACATTCAAGTCAACAAAAAAATGAGTACTTTTATTCTCCAAAATCTGACCACTAGATCTCTGCGGTTCCATTACATTTTCTTAAGCAAATGATAATACAGTCATTCCTTAACCATCAAAAGCAGGGATCCCCAACCCCCAGGCATGGCCCACTAACAAGCCATGGTCTTTTTGGAACTGGTCTGTGCAACTGGCGCATTTCAATTTGCCCAAGTCAAGCTGCACATGTGCATGCTGGCCCACTGCTCACGCAGCCCGGTTCCCCTCTTTCCTCCCAGCCAGGTCACCAAAGGTGCAAAGGTTGGGGGCTGCTGTGCTAAAGAGTTTTGCTAGATGGATATCACAAGGTTAAATTTCTTTGTAGCCTTCACAACCACACAGTAGTTATGTTTGCTACTGTACATGCTCTGGTATTGCTCAAATACTCTGAATTGTCTAAATCAGATACCTATGGCTGCTCCAAGAGCAATGAGCCTGAATAAGTTATTTAGGTAAGGAGTCCCTAGCTCAGAAACATACCAGAAGTGACAAAGGGCTGAGCAGAGAATCAGCACACCTCCTTGACCCTTCTAATCAAGCCAATGACTAGGACTATATAAGAACAGTCTCTCAGTCCTAACCCTTCTGTTGAAAACAACTCTCTGACTCTGGCCCTGAATTCCTGTCATTCTTGCTGTTTGCCCTCTATTTAGTCCCCAGATTTGACAATTGAAGTAGCTCAACTGTGGGATGCTATAGACAGTTCTTATGGCTCTTCTGCCTGCAGTTGTTCACAGCACAAGTTACAAGGCAAGCCGGACTTTCCAAGTCTGGCTAATTATTTGCATGACTGCTAGTGGGAAATTTATAACATGGCAATAATGCCTTTCAAACTTGTAATTACCTGCTTTCTATTTTGTGTTGGCTTGTACAGGACATTGCACTAAATATGGACAAAGTCTTATGTCTTTAAGCTTTGAGCCATTCCCTGTTTTGCTATCTCACTTGGAAACTCAGTCTTTAAAAAAGTAATTGACTCACAACCTCATCTCTCTTGCCAATCCTTAAGTCAGTTTAACAGGATCACAGGTTATGGTTTCTGGAATATCACCTAGAATATTGAAGAATCCATCAGCTTTCAGTAATTGTCCAGAGCTTGGGTCATATTAATGAATCATTCATCCCTATGGGAGCAATGAAATCATGATACCATGGTTTTGCTACCTTATAGCTTGACTTATTATTAACCTGTGCAATATCCAGGCCTTTTCAATCTGCTTCCCTTGTTAGCCTGGTCTTAATGTTTTCTTGCTGGTGAAAGAGTCATTATGCTAGTGGGAATTTTAGATAAGTGAAAAGTCATGCAGTGATGCAGCTAAGGAGAGTTTGTGTCATGTTGGTATAGATACTCCCATATTAACTGTCAGGGCTGAGTTAAATAAGTTAATCTGTCAAATCATTGTACATTAAGGAGGAATAATTTCTGACCTTGAAGAGATGAAATGGGATGGTGTGGTGTGATCACTGTGGTACAGAAGAAACAATCTAGCCTTTGGGGGTTGTTTGTATTATTGTTTCCTCAAAAGTAAGACCTACCCCGAAAATAAGCCCTAGCTTGATTTTTGGGGGTGGGTTAGGCCTAATATAGGCCCTACCCCAAAAATAAGCTCTAGTTTTGGGGTGAGGCATACACCTAATAATCAAGCTAGGGTGTGGGTGGGAGGTTGGAGTTACTCCACAAGCCCCACACCTGCTTACATGGCACCCAGGCCTCTACTTGCTGGCCCACTTATTCTGCAGAGTCTTCCGCAGCCAGGCCTGCATTTCTCAGCCACAGGCCTTTCCGCAAGGCCTGTGCAGCCAAGAACCAAGCTATGGATTCAATCCATAGCTTCGTTCTGCAAGACCTCTGCAGCTGAGGACCAAGCTATGGATTCAATCTACAGCTCGGTACTCGGCTGCATAGGCCTTTCAGAAAAGCCTGACTGCAAATGTAGGCTGGAATGCAGCTGCAGAATGAAACTGCAGCTTCAGAAGCAGAAGTGGACCGGTTGGGCGGAGCTGTCGGTGCCGGAGGTGAGTATAAAAGACACCCCCTGAAAATAAGACCTGGTGCTTTTTTTGGAGGCAAAAAAAGACCCTGTCTTGGAAACAATTTGGCTCTTTCACCCCAAAATCTGAAGGATTGGGGATTGGGTGATACTGAAAGACTTGACACCTGAAGAGATATATCCAGCTGGGAATTGGATCTTTCCCTCTCCCCCCCACCTTAATTTTACTCTTACAAAAGGGTGGTAAACTAAATAATATATTTTCTGTTCTAAAATAATTTCAGCAATGGGATTTTCTTTGCATCTGATGCACAATTTTTCTTTGAACCACATTTTATATACTTGCACTAAAATGGGGATTCTATTTGCAATCTTTCTAGTACAGTAAGTTTAAAATATTTTTCTTCTTCTTCTTCTTCTTCTTCTTCTTCTTCTTCTTCTTCTTCTTCTTCTTCTTCTTCTTCTCCTCCTCCTCCTCCTCCTCCTCCTCCTCCTCCTCCTCCTCCTCCTCCTCCTCCTCCTCCTCCTCCTCCTCCTCCTCCTCCTCCCCCATCCCATTACTGGGAGAATTTAGATACTGCACATATTTCCCCACTATACGTGAAAGTTGCAAGTAGAAAAAAACAGATCTCAGAGACCAAATGTTCTTAACACAACATTTATTTCTTTTAATCTGCAATGCTGAATGTTTTTTCTGTGGTGCAAAGGGAAGGAGTGGGTCTCCTGTACATCATGATGTACAGAGTTCCCCATGCAGAGCCTCAAAATATTGGATTTTATCTTGTACAGAACCTTGAATGTTGGTGACATTCTTAGTTTTGGAAGGCTGCTAATTCTGAATATTCTGATAGAATGTTCTTAGTAGTAAATTGTTTGCCTTGGGTTCAAAATAAACATTTTTTGTACCTCAGACACATTCCATTATCTAGAATGATTGGGAAAAAAAGACTAAATGTTATGGTTCTACATGCCCTCTCCCCCCCACCCCCCACCCCGTGTGTGTGTATCTGTTTGTTGCTATCTCTATCTCTTATTGGCATTTTCTAAAATGTGATAATACAGACTTATTATATAGGAACCACTGGCTATCATATTGGAAATTTATAAGAATATTTTAAAAATCCCACTTTGCTAAAAATGAGGGATTACTAAGGCTTCTATTTTTAAGGGTGACAATTATCCTAGTCAATGAAGTGATAAGAGTTTGTTTGTTTGAAGGAGTTTCAATTCTTGAATCAGGCTAACTCCTAGAGGACCTTGGAAAGAAGGTCATGATAGCAGAGAAATTGTCTCATTATCTCGAGCTAGCAAATCAATTATCTCCTCCTTTTTATTATTTGCCTTGCCTTCAGCATATAAAACACAACATTTTTTTGTTTTAATTCATTCTTTTTTCTTCAGGAGAGTTGGGAGTGTATGAAAGAAGGAGCTTTATGGATTTGTACAATTATTAGCCATAGAGTTAGGGACAGGGAGATAAGTACTATAGTGATCCACAAGATTTGTATGTCATGTTTGTGTTCTTGTCTGAGGAGGATTCCAACTGTATCTGCACTAAGTGCAAATTCATTACACTGTTGAAGGAAAAAGTAGATGGTCTAAAGGGCTAACTGATACGTTGAGACGTATTAAGGAAATCAAGGAGTTTGTAGATTAGACAACAAAGGATGTCTGGAAAAAGAAGACAGAAATGAAGACACTATTATCACCTCCCCCCTCAAAAAATAGGCCCATGGAGGAGGTCTGGTAGCAGGTAAGTAGAAGCACTAAGAGAACCAAGAAACAACTTCTATTGCTGGAGCTCTGCAATCACTTTCAGGTCCTCCTCCTGATAAGTGATTCACAGATTTCTGAAAAATGTATTTTCACACAATGTTTTGAGAAGGAGAGAAATTTGGACTTCCATGGCAATGAGGAAACCAGGTAGTTAACCTAAAGAGGAAAAGAGGTATAGTGGTGATGGGTGATTATTAAAAAGGTATTTGATAAAGTATTATATTTATATTTATTAAACTTATATACCGCCCTTCTCCCGTAGGACCCAGGGCAGTTCACAAGGCAATTAAAACAACATTACAATACAAAAATTAATAGCAATTAAAATAGATTAAATTTTCCTTAATTAAAATCTAAAACCCCTATAACTCTGATTAAAAACCCAATTACAATAAGTTAAAAAATTAAAAAATCCTCAGTCCTGGCCGGAAAGCTCAAAGAGCCAGGTCTTCAGCTCCCGGCAGAACGAACGAAAATCAGGGGCAGTCCTAAGCTCTACGGGTAACTGGTTCCAGAGGGCTGGTGCGCCCACAGAGAAGGCCCTTCCCCTGGGTGTTGCCCACCGGCAATCCTTTGCCGGCGGCACCCTGAGAAGGCCCTCCCTGTGGGAGCACACAGGACGAAGGGAACTTGATGCCGGCAGCAGGTGTTCCCTCAGATATCCCGGACCCAAGCCATTTAGGGCTTTATAGGTCATCACCAGCACCTTGAATTAGACCAGAGTCTATTTATTGGTAAGATAGAACAATGTGGATAGACAATATCACTTATGAGGGGGATTTGTAGTTGGGTGACCAACTACAATGAACATGTAGCACTCAACAGAACTACATCTACATGGAGGGAAGCAAGTAGTAGGGTACTTCAAGGTTCTGTCTTGGGCCTTGCGCTCTTCAACATCTTCATAAATGACATCAATGAGGGGATTGATGGGACAGTCATCAGATTTGCAGATAACCCAAGCTGGAGGGAATTGCTAGCACTTTGGAAGATAGACTCAAGATTCAGAAGGACTGTCCTCCATAGCAGTGGTCCCCAACCTTTCTGGCTTTGCGGATCATCAGGGAGGGGATGGTTCCATGCAATCATGTGCTTGCCTGCCACTTTTGTGCCCTGGTTCTGAACGGGCCACAGCCTGGTACTGGGCCATGGCCTGGGGATTGGAGACCCCTGCTCCACAGGACCTATAGGAGCAAGTGATGAAATATAACTAGACTGCATTTGACACCAGGATGCATGCATGAAAACGTGGTGTTTGTACCTGTTGTCACGTCTCACACAAATAAATGTCAATGCCTAGGAAACCACTATAATTAAGAAAGAGCTTTATTATTTGCATGTTATAGAGGGGAATAACATGGAATGGAAGATTTTATTTATTTGTTTATTTTATTAGATTTATATACCGCCCCTCTCCAAGGACTCGGGGCAGTGTACAGGGCAATTAAAACGCTAACAACACACAAGGTCTAAAAATTAAAATAAGATTAAATCAATAGCCCTAAGTAATAAATACATTCTAAAATTTAAAATTTTTAAAATTTAAACTCTAAAATCCAATCCCTCAGTCCAGGCCGGCCTGTACAAACAACCAAGTCTTCAGGTCGCAGTGAAATGAGTGAAGGTCGGGAGCCATCCAGAGCTCAACTGGAAGCTGATTCCAGAGGGCAGGTGCACCCACAGAGAATGCTCTCCCCCTGGGAGCCGCCAGTCGACATTCCCTGACTGACGGCACCCTGAGGAGGCCCTCTCTGTGGGAGCGCACAGGGCAATGGGAAGTTAACGCTGGCAAGAGGTGCTCCCATAAATAACCCGGACCCATGCCATTTAGGGCTTTATAGGTCATCACCAGCACCTTGAATCTCACTCAGAAGACAACTGGAAGCCAATGCAGCTCGCGGAGCAGAGGTGTTACATGGGAGTATCGGGAGACCCCCATCACAACTCGCGCGGCCGCATTCTGCACCAGCTGGAGCCTCCGAGTGGTATTCAAGGGCAGCCCCATGTAGAGAGCATTGCAGTAGTCTATCCGAGAGGTCACGAGTGCATGAGTGACTGTGCGTAGGGCGTCCCGGTCCAAATAGGGCCGCAACTGGTGCACCAGGCGAACCTGGACAAAAGCCCCCCTAGTCACAGCTCCTATATGATCTTCAAAATTGAGCTGTGAATCAAGGAGGACACCCATGTTGTGAGTCCTATGTACGGGGGGGTAACACCTCACCCCCTATAGATAAAGATGGAATAGAATGGACAACCTGAGATGCCGATACACACAGCCACTCGGTCTTGTCGGGATTTAGACGAAGCCTGTTCCTCCCCATCCAGACCCTCACCGCCTCCAGGCAATGGGACATCACGGAGAGGGCATCACTGAGTTGATCTGGGGTGGAAATAAAAAGCTGGGTATCATCAGCGTACTGATGATACCCCACCCCAAAACCACGAATGATCTCGCCCAGCGGCTTTATATAGATGTTGAACAGGAGAGGTGAGAGGACCAACCCCTGAGGGACTCCACAAACGAGAGGCCTCAAGGCCGACCTCTGTCCCCCTGTCAACACCGACTGCGAACGACCCAGAAGGTAGTAGGAGAAGACAGTGTAAGACAGTGCCACCCACTCCCAACCCCCTGAGGCGCCGCAGTAAGATACCATGGTCGATGGTATCAAAAGCTGCTGAGAGGTCTAATAGGACTAGGACAGAGGAGCAACCCCTGTCCCGAGCCCGCCAGAGATTGTTCACCAGTGCGACCAATGCTGTCTCCGTGCTGTACCCAGGCCTAAAGCCCGATTGGTAGGGGTCCAGATAATCTGCTTCCTCCAGGAACAGAGGAAGCTGATGAGCCACCACACTCTCAACAACATTGAGCTATATAAATTTGCCCTTATTTAAAGTGCTATTGGAATTCAAATGACTTTTTCTTCTCTTTGTGGTATGTGTACATCTTGGAAACATTTCACTATGCACAACTTTTTAGTTATACACAATTCTTCACAATGACATGTGGCAGGGCCAATATTCAGCTTACTCATGGTAGAGTTAAACATATAAAATCATTCAAGAGGCCCCTATTGTATAGAGTGGTTTGTAGGTCACAACATTCATTGTGCACAATCAGCAGAGGTGGTGTGGCTAGAAAAACCTTCATTGGTTTTTGAAATAACTGTGCTACTAGAATGTTCCAATCAATGAAAACTTGAACTTTTATTGATTTGCATCCCTCTGATAACATAAACTCTCTTCTGTCTTTCCATTCCTCTATCATGATTTATTGTTCTGGGAAAAATGGCTAAAATATACGACAGATTTATCTATGTAACTATACAGTTCAGGCAAAATTTGGAATGTAGGCTATACATAACTGATTACAAAATAGACATGCATGGTACAAGTCTATATATTGGCAGCCTCCTTGTAACTGTGACAGGAATATCCAGAGTGACTTTTTCCATGACCTTGCTTGCATCGAGGGGTCTCATGTATATGTGAACTCCAAACAGCTGCATCAACATCGAACAAGGATGTTGCATCATTTGTGTGAAACCATAGTTTTGATTAATACACCAATCTAATTGAAATTATCCAGAAGTGAGGGTCCTAGCAATCAAAAATTGTAAGTTGCTTAAAAACTAATAATGGAACTACAACTAGTCTGGAATGTTGAGGACACTAAATTTCACTCTCCCATCTTCAGGTAGGCAGTTATTTATTTATTTGCTTATTTACTTGTTCAGTTTACATGGCTAACAACATTTTTTTAAAAACATAAAAACTACAAAAAGCAGGGTATGTAGAAACAGACTCATCAGTCACAAATCAGCATAATAAATGTACAGGCTGTTAGGAATTGTTGTGCAGAGGTCTCCTTGTGCTAGCAAAGAGTTGCACAGACAAGGAAGGGTACTGAGAGCAGTAAGAGTCACACAGTAACCACAAGAGTACACTGAGTGGTGAAAACAGAAAGTATTTTACTTTTGAGGTGGTGTAAAAACAAAAATGCACGGTCAAAAAGAAAACGGTCCAGGTCATACACAATAGTAACAGTCCAAGGAGTATTCCAAATACAAAGTCTTCTTACCGGTCCAGAGGTCAATACACAGTTCAGGTTTATCACAGTAGTAAACCAACAGCAAAACAGCAATAGTAGAGAGAGCAGTGAATTCAGAGAGAAAGAAGCTATGTTCCTAGCTCCCTCTTATGGCCATGAGAACACTTACACATTCATTGGCCAATTAACATCTTAAAGTCACAACATCATAGTTTATATATTTTCAACCCAACTATGTAGGCTATCACCATATGCCTAACACAGGCTCAGCTTCACCTCTTGGCCCCCAGGCCCAATCACAAAACCAATTCTTTTAAGGGCTTATGAAAGGCCTGCAGCATTGGGAATAATCTGATCTCTGGGTTAATGATCTTCCAGAGGGTAGACGCCATCACGGAGAAGGCTGTCTTACTGGGCCCTGTCAGATGGTACTCTTCAGCAGACTCAGAAAATGAGGCAACATTTATAATATCATATTAACACAATCACATTAACATATACACAAAGATCACATTAACACAATACAACCACATAATCAGCAGCAGCCCACTTGTATTGTACAGGGAAGGAGACGAACAGTTCAAAAATAAGAAAAATAAACAAATAAAATCTCAATACCTGAATATTTGCTTAAACAATTAAGCATTTCACTCTACCCTTTTCTTTCTTTTCCCTCTCTCTCTCTCTCTTTAGTGTATCTCTTATTTACTTATTACTGTTATTTTTTCACATTCCTTTTTAAAAACGTGTATGGCTTTTATTCTGTAAAAAAATCCTGTAATAAAAATTAATTTTAAAAAAGAAAAGATTGATAATTTAATAAGAATTACTTTAATAGTAATTCTAATTTAAAATATATTTACCAAACACTAACAAATTATATATCTATCTCTACCTCTATCTCTATTTGATTGAAAAGAAATGTATACTGCAGTATGAAATAGAGACATTTCAACCAGAATAGTTAGAATAGGTTTTCCATCAGGTGTTAGACTTACAACTCTCATAATTCCAGAGGTGTCTGCACTCTTGACTTTTTTTTATCCTTACAAGAATGCTTGTGCATGCTGGAAAACAACAATTTATGGAAATCACCTACTGCAAAAAGCTGTGTTAGAAAATTCACCTGGAACCACAGAAAAATCATTCTAGCAGATCATAAATGAGATAAATGCTATTTTTCTCTTTCTCAGAAAAGTTCTCATTGGCTATTTTTTAAAAAAAATCACAGCTTGTTATTAAAAGTACATTACTCATCTATTGTTCTAATGATGGTAACTTTTCATTTTCACAAAATGTGTGAGGAAACCTAGAAGATAAACAAGGAGACCATAAAATTTTGATGCATTTCTGCAAGATGAAGTATGCTCCAGATGTTTTGAAAATCAGTTTCCATCACCCACCGGCAGAAAAGCCAACTTTAAAATCTTGAATGCAGTCTCAGATGCTCTGTTTTTTTAGTGGGATAAAGGATCTTTGAAAAACATCTGAGGAGTAATCACTATTAAACTATATTCAATCAATGTAATTTTAATTAAATGTATATTAATTGAATCAAATTGCATCCAAAATATTGTCCAATCATTATGTGCAGCCCTTACCTGTACAGAATTAAAGAATAACAGAGTTGGAAGGGACCTTGGAAGTCTTCTATTCCAACCTCCTCCTCAAGCAGGAGACCCTATATTATTCCAGACAAATGGCTGTCCAGTCTCTTCTTAAAAACCTCCAGTGATGGAGCACCCAAAACATCTGGAGACGTGTCCTTCCACTGGTTGATTGTTCTCACTGTCAGGAATCTTTTTCTTAGTTCTAGACTGGATCACTCATTGATTAGTTTCCATCTGTTACTTCTTGTCTTACGCTCATGGGCTTTGAAGAATAAGTGGACCTTCTCTTCTTTGTGACAGCCCTTCAAATATTGGAAGACTGTTATCATGTCATCTCTAGTCATTCTCTTTGTTAGACTAGACATACCCAGTTCCTGCAACTACTCATCATATTCTTTAGCTTGCAGTTCCCCAATAATCTTTGTTTCTCTTCTCTGCACTCTTTTTAGAATCTCAACATCTTTTTTGTATTGTGGTGCCCAAAGCTAGATGCAGCGTTCCAAGCCTTATCTTACCAATGCAATATAAAGCGGTACTATCACTTCACGTGATCTTGATATTATCCCACTGTTGATGCATTGGCTTTTTTTGACAGCTGTAGCACACTACTGGCTCATACTTAAGTGATTGTTCACTAGGACTCCAAGATCCCTCTCATGTTGAGCCAGGTACCACCTATTCTATACCTGCACATTTGATTTTCTTGCCTAAGCATAAAATGCTACTTTCCCCCTGTTTTATTGTAAAATGTCAAACATTACAATGAAAGAACTAATTAATCAAAGATTTTCTTAGAATTATTTTCCCCAGCAAAATATAATATTAGCTACCAAAAAGCCCCATTTGTTTAGTGTGTTTCAGTTCCTTCTACTTTTCTTGTTTTTCTACAAACAAAAATTGTAGTGATCAATAAAAAGTTTCTGTTTTCCATTACTGAGTCATCACAAACCTCAGTACAATCTTCCAGAGAGGCTGGCTGAGTCAGAAGTATATTTTATCTTACACCTTGTTTGTTCCATGGGATTATCAGAAGACTATAATTAGCCCCTTATAAAATAAGCCCCTTATATAAAGCTACTTTTATATAGCAGATTTAGTCATCTTAGATTATTAAAAATTTGCACATTGGTTCACCTAAGAATGTTTTCCCCTCATTCATGAAGGACTTTGCCATCACAGGTAACTACAATAACATTTCTGTAATACCAAATCTTGTCACAGACATTTTGTTTTGTTTTCTTATTATTTCCAACTTAATTCAATTTTTTTTAAAAAAAAGAGTTTTCACAAAAAAGGGTAAATATCTAATACCAAATTAAGCCTTTATTGTAGCCAAAGACCAGCATAAGAGGTGTGGGGTACAAGGGATTATAAAGCATAAAAATGCAACAAAATAAAATTACACAAAAAGCTAAAACATAATAAAAAACCCTTAAAACAAAAAACCTAAAGAGGTCTTAAAATAGGATAAAAGGAATCAATGGAAATAAAAAAATATGACAAACAGAATATGATAATATAAAATACAATAACTAGCTAAGTCATGGGTAGGCAACCTCGGCTCTTTTATGACTCGTGGACTTCAACTCCCAGAATTCCTGAGCCAGGAATTCTGGGAGTTGAAGTCCATGAGTTATAAAAGAGCTGAGGTTGCCTACCCCGGAGCTAAGTGTTCATTAAAACTGCTTTGAGGCATAGGTCACTTTCTGATGGATTTTAGGTGCTTCTCCATAGAAACTGGCAACACTATATCTTCTAGCAGTGTTGCTACCTGAAAGCAGCAGGAAGTTGTAAAGTTGTTCTGTGTTCTGTTCTGCTCTGATTATTTATACAATAATGATGAAATAAATGTGTCTATACTGCAGGCACTGGGGGGGGGCAGAAAAGAGATGTTCTATGGTTTCTACATGGGCAGAGTGGCGGAGACATTGTCTTTCTTGGTAGGAGATCTTCCTGTATTGATACTCAAGGACAGCTGAGGGGAGGGTGTGACATCCTGCCAGATTAAAGGCCTTCGGATGATCAGGTACTTCAAGTTTTATTAAGTATGCCATAAGGAAGGCAGAGTACCTGTTGGATTCACCAGCAATAAAGGTTGGGGGCCTGGCTAGGTCCAACTGGTACTCTGGGCCTGCTACATGTTTAATAACTACTTTGACCTGATCATATCCCATGCTGGGTAAAAGATCTGGAAGCCCAAGGATGAAGGCAGGGCCACTTCCTTTTCCCATGTGGACTGAAAATCATCCCTCATGGTTAGTGGGGCAAAGGCAAGGGAAAAAAGGATAGTCCAAATCAGTCATTGGGTATAATCATACTCACACTCTACTTTTATGAGGTCTACTTCTAACCTCAAGGTGGCATTAGAGATGCATTTTGGGCCCTGAAGGGCTGATTTTAGGTATTTGAACTGAACAAGTTCTAATAGTGCAAGATGGGAGAAGGGGCCCAGATGGGCATCATAGAGAAGATGTGCTATTGGCTTAACTTAAAATAATTTGAGTGCCACAGCAATGTGGTGGCCAGCTCTTGTCTTGAAGAACTTAAGGATGGCAGATGAGCTTTAAAGGGTTTATTTGTTTACTTCGTGGAATGCTTGTCAACTTATTAACAGTAATTTAATTTCTAAGGCATATATAGCATTGAAATAAGAGCATTATTTCCCTACTTTGTTCAAAATGCACAGTTTAGCCTTTTGTTTCCAGAGTTCAATCATTTGGCCACAATAATCTCCTGATGCTCTAACCCTGTTTATTACAGCCCTGACTAATAGATTCTCTGTTTCTTGATTCTTCCTAGACTGAGAGGATGACAAAGTTTTGTCATTTTTGGATAATGTGGGCTAGAAGGGCAGTGACAGAATTATTGACACTTGTTTCACTTTTGGGGGGGTTGGGTATGAATCCTTTTGCCATTGTACTGTAAAAAAAATGGGGGGAGGGCAGGAGGGCCATCTTTGCAGTGTTCCATCAGTGAGCCTGTAAAAAAAAGGACCTTGGAGTGAGGACACAGAGACTAGAGGGGAGGGACATTCATAGGGAAAGCCAAATAGCCAATTAAAGTCTGTCTTCAGTGGAATGAAATACAGCAGGTAAGTTGTTCTCCTTGATCAGACACAAGTCAGAAAAGACTACTTTTCATGTGTAGCAGAAAAATACAGGCATGGCTACAAGACATGAGGGCAAGTTGGTCTTGCAGATCAGCCAATTAAGATCTGATGGGCAAGAGGGAGAAACCTCTCCCTGGAGGACTAAACAGACTGTTTATCAGAGGATTTGAGACTAGTCTAAGGGCCACTACATAGATGATCACATCACAGCCCTGGGGGAAAATAAGCATCTTTGGAATGTGTTTTCTCATTGTGGAATAAATGTAGGAGATGACCAGGTTGAGGCTGAGAGAAGGGTCAAATGTATCATAAGCCATGAGTCCCTGTACACTCACAAGAGATCTAAGTCCAACCCAACTTGAATGCCTCTTATTTCCTGCTCATTTCCCTTGTGTCCTGGTTCAGATTAATGAGACAGTTAAACAAACTTCAGGCATTTTTTTATGTAAAAAGTCTTAATAATGAAATGCAGCATCGGCACTCATGGATGGATACCAGAATCTGAATTCTCCTCCCCTTGACACATCATATCCTACAGAATCTCCCTCCCTTAATTACACGACATGAATCACATTCACCAATTAGTTTTACATATGAAGTTTCACTTCCCTTTCTGTGCCCGGCTATTTCTTATCTTCTCAAAATAGCCATTTGACATTTCCCTCCCTTCTGTGATTCAAAGCGAAGCAGTTTAAACAAAAGGCTGTCTCTTATATTGTCAATGCAAAAACATGTCAATGTTTGCAGCATTGACACCTTGACTGTTAGTAGCTCAGATTCTTGTAGAGAGCTTAATCTTGCAATAAATCTTTATACTCATTTGAACTGCCTGAATCTCCTGATTTCCCTGGCATTTGACAATAATGCATCTTATCTCCTCACAAGGATGAAAAGTCGTCTGCCATCCAGCACCATTTTCCTATTGTAGGGAATTGCAATATATAATCCATTACACCAGTGCAGAACTTTGACATTTTAAGTTGATTGTATCCACATAAATGTTTTTGTGAATTATTTTCTCAGCCAAAAACCTTCATTAGAGGTTAGTGTTTAGTGGATTCCAAAACATCTGATTAACTTACTACAGAATGCTACAATAAATGTGGAAGAGAGAGAGATAAACAAGGGGAGGGAGAGAGAGAGAATTGTCACTTAAATTCTATGGGTTTTATATTAGCATTTTGAGAGCCATAACAATTTTACATTTCATTTTATCGAGGCAGAGATCTTTAAAGTAGAACTCATCAAAGATCTGTAGTGCAATAAAATTGGCCAGT
The DNA here is from genome assembly GCF_947247035.1 of Vipera ursinii. NCBI lineage: Eukaryota > Metazoa > Chordata > Lepidosauria > Squamata > Viperidae > Vipera > Vipera ursinii. Next base: position 100,587,872 of record NC_139514.1, on the reverse strand, counting down.
TCTGCTGATCTATTTGTCCCTGCACTATTTAACAAAATTAATTAGGCTGTAATCCTATGTAAACTAACATGAGTGATAAGCTCCATTGAACACATTTCTTTGTACAGATGGAAAAAGGGTTAGCTGATTGTAAATGCTGGCTGATGCTTTTGCACTTTGTACTTTTACATGAAGGATTTAGTTTTGTTTTTGTTTTGTTTTAGAGCTTTTTTGATCTAGATAATAAAAGTACACTTATTTCCCCTAACTATTGAAAATAGTTATTGAAGGTGGGGGGGGTATTCATGATAAAATTACCAGCAAAAAATATGACTTGGTACTTTGAACTCCTTTGATATTTATAATTCAATTATATGCAAAGTGGTTTAATTAATAATTTAATTATTTGCCATTTAACCATTGCCCACCAGCATTTAGATTGTTCTGATCCAGAATTGTTTTAATCTAATGAAATGGCGGGAACAAGGATTATTAAATTGTTTTGTCTAATGTTCATAATACACTTTACTATCAGGACTTTACAAATCATTTTTATTCACAATAAATGCAAAACATTTATGTTTGTTTTGGACAACATCTGTTTGGCTATGATTTGCTTCCCTATGTATCTGCTTTTTTATTTCTCTGTAAAAAAAATTGCAAAATCTGTGGTTTCACTTTTAGTAGACTAGGAGGTCTAATTTTAGTCAGAGATATATTCTAAGTAAATTAATGGACCACATCACAACAGTAGCAGTATCTGGATCAGTGGCAGTATCTTGCTGATACTGAAAAAAATCAGTTACAGTTCGATTAGGTGAGTAATAACTAGGAAGCTTTTAAAAATGCCTTAAAAAAGGAATAGCAAATTACTTCAATATTGATACGAAAAAAACAATATGGATGACTCCAGACAGACAACTCTCAAGCTTAACAATCTACTTTTTATCTGCCTCCATTGAAGTGCTTTACAACTCCACAACCTGAAAAGAAAATGACAGAATTATCTAATTCTAAGTACCATTTGTGGAACTGAATTACTATAAAAGGTAAAGGTAAAGGTTCCCCCGCATATGCCATGCCATGCCATGCCACTCCCCGCTGCTGGGAGGTGGAACCAACCAGGTGGTTCCGCCCCAGGCACCTGATGGACCCAGATAGGTTCCAGACGGCGCTTGGACTGATTCCTTCCTCCCTTTCCCACAGCCCGGTCGAGAACTTAGTTGACGCATGGAAACGCGCTGCTTCGGAGGCTTTCGACCGTGTTGTGCCTTTGTGGCCTCTGACACAGCACAGATCCCGGCTCACTCCTTGGTTCTCCGTGGGCCGGTGGGAGATGAAGCGCCGGAGAAGGGGCCTAGAGAGCATTTGGAGGTCCAGTCAGTCCGAGTCTGACCGAACACAGTTAAGATCCTTTTCTAGATCTTATCTTGTGGCAATGGAGGTGGCGAAGCGTGCTCACTTCGCCACCCTCATTGCATCTGCAGATAACCGCCCGGCTGCCCTGTTTAGGGTGACCCGTTCCCTTTTAAACCAGGGGACGGGAGAGGACCCCTTGCAGGGATGTGCTGAGGAGTTTAGTGAGTATCTGGTGGATAAAATCGCTCAGATTCAAGCTGGCTTGGACTCTGACTGGGCAGTATCTGACGAGGGGAAACGATGGGTTTGGCCGATAATATTTGGGAAGAGTTTGATCCTGTGACTCCGGATGAAGTGGACAGGATCATGGGGAAATTAAGTGCTGCCATGTGTTTGTAGGACCCGTGTCCCTCCTGGCTGGTTTATGCGGCTCGGGAGGTTACACGAGGCTGGCTCCTGGCAGTTATCAATGCTTCCTTGAGTGAGGGGTGCTTCCCTGCCACCTTGAAAGAGGTGGTGGTAAGGCCCCTCCTCAAGAAACCTGCCTTGGATCCAGCTATTTTAAATAACTTTCATCCTGTCTCCAACCTTCGCTTCCTTGCAAAGGTTGTTGAGAGCGTGGTGGCATGGCAGCTCCCTTTGGTCCTGGGGGAAACTGAGTATCTGGATCCATACCAATCGGGTTTCAGGCCCGGGTACAGCACAGAGACGGCATTGGTTGCGCTGGTGGATTATCTCTGGCGGGCCCAAGACAGGGGTTATTCCTCTGTCCTGGTCCTTTTAGAACTCTCAGCGGCTTTTGATACCATCGACCATGGTATCTTGCTTCGACGTCTTGAGGGGTTGGGAGTGGGAGGCACCGTTTTACGGTGGTTCTCCTCCTACCTCTCGGGCCATTCGCAGATGGTGTTGGCAGGGGGCAGAGGTCAACCCCTAGGCCCCTTAGTTGTGGGGTGCCTCAGGGGTCGGTACTCTTGCCCCTCCTGTTCAACATCTATATGAAGCCGCTGGGTGAGATCATCTGTGGTTTCGGGGTGAGGTATCATCAATATGCTGATGATACCCAGCTTTTTATCTCCACCCCGAACCAACCCAGCGATGCCCTCGATGTGATGTCCCATTGCCTGGAAGCGGTACGGATTTGGATGGGGAAGAACAGGCTCCAGCTCAACCCAGCCAACACTGAGTGGCTTTGTGTACCGGCATCTCGACTTGTCCAAGAGGTTCCATCTTTGGTTATGGGAGGAGAGGTGTTACCTCCCGTTGATAGGGCACGCAATTTAAGCATCCTCCTGGACTCACGACTCAGTTTTGAAGATCATATTGGAGTCGTGGCCAGGGGGGCATTTGCCCAGGTTCACCTGGTGCGCCAGTTGTGCCCCTATCTTGACCGAGATGCCCTACGTACGGTCACTCATGCAGTTGTTACCTCTCTGATAGATTACTGCAATGCTCTCTACATGGGGCTGCCCTTGAAGACCACCCGGAGGCTCCAACTGGTGCAGAATGCGGCCGCGCGGGTAGTGATGGGAGCATCCCGATACTCCCATATTACACCCCTCCTGCGTGGGCTGCATTGGTTACCGGTTGTCTTCCGGGTGAGATTTAAGGTGCTGGTACTTACCTTTAAAGCCCTACATGGCCTAGGCCTGGGATATTTGCAGGACCGTCTGCTGCCGGGGATGACTTCCCATCACCCAGTGTGCTCACAGAGAGAGGGCCTCCTCAGGGTGCCGTCAGCTAGACAATGTCGGCTGGCGACCCCCAGGGGGAGGGCCTTCTCTGTGGAAGTGCCAGCCCTGTGGAACCAACTCCCCCTTGAGCTCCAGATGGCCCTGGATCTCCGGTCCTTTCGCCGCAACCTCAAAACTTTCCTTTTTCATCAGGCTGACCTGGATTGACGACGGGTTTTTAAAATGTTTTAATTTTTAATTGTTTAGTTAATTTATTTTGGGGCTGTTTGTTTAATTTCTTTTAACTTTTGTATTGTTGTTTTTATTGTTGTTAGCCGCCCTGAGTCCTTCGGGAGATAGGGTGGCATATAAGTCCCAAAAATAAATAAGTAAGTAAATAAATAAATATGTGTGCTAGTCATTTCCAACTCTAGGGGCCAGTGCTCATTTCTGTTTCAAAGCTGAAGAGCCAGCACTTGTCCGAGGACGTCTCCGTGGTCATGTGGCCAGCATAACTAGACGCTAAAGGTGCACGGAACGCTGTTACCTTCCCACCAGAGTGGTCCCTATTTTTCTACTTGCATTTTTACGTGCTTTCGAACTGCTAGGTTGGCAGAAGCTGGGACAAGGAACAGGCGCTCACTCTGTTATGCAGCACTCGGGATTCAACCCGCCAAACTGCCGACCTTCTGATCGACAAGCTCAGCGTCCTAACCCACTGAGCCACTGCATCCCTTTTGAATTACTATACATAATTACTATTATTATAAGAGTATGATAGAATTTTGAGGAGGAGGAGTAACAATGTCATGGGAAGCCAACAATAAACCACATCAGTATTGATTTATGGTGGACCAGAAAAACAAAGAAACATGCTCATGACCATGAAATGACATGGAGTCCAGCTGAAGGGGTTCCCAGCTATAGCAGCACCTAATGAGCTTGAATGAAATGGCAGCTGAGGTGGTGTCTGGGGCAGGGCTTTTGGATTAAAAGGGGACTTGTAAAAAGACCCCATCCATGCAAGCAATCACTGCTGTGTCTTCTCTAACACTCCTTGCATTACCTGGCTAGAATTGTAGTGGACCTCAGGGAGCACAAATGCATATATGGGTAGCTTTAGCAAATCTAATCAATAAAACCAGTGTGTTCTTGTGTTATCCATTCCTGCATAAGATTTGAATTCAAATCTGTAAACACAATGTTGCATTTCCTGGTTGTTGTTTTTCATCAAAGGAATAATCGGATTTCTCCTTTGTGGCAAAAGGAAAAGCTCCAAACTTGATAGGGAGAATTTAATGCAGTATTTTTTCCCCACTCCTGGTTTGCTTGTTTGTTTCTTTGCCAGTTTTCCAATGTCCAGAAGAGAGGAAAATACGTGCAGTAAGAATTTGGCAGAGGACTTTTCAGGATCAGGAAGAAGAGGAGAATGAGATCCAAAAGAACAGGAGACGAAATGATGCAGACCTCTCTTTGCCAACAGCATGACATTGGATTTTTCTAAGACTAACATTTGAACTCTCCAAGGGATAGTTTATTCTGTTCATAAATCAAATATACATAATGTAACTTTATTATCCTAACCAAGAATGCTTGCTTAAAATGTTTCAATAACATGGATAGGACCACTGGGGTTTATTCCGGACAGCCATCAGATAAAGTTGCTCAGAGCTGAACACATCTTATGGATGTTCTGAAGTTATAAACCTGCTTCAATATCTTGGAAGAGTTTGAAATTGTTAGTCCAGATGAAGTGAAGAGTCTTTGGAGCTGGGAATTTGGACACCTGTATCCTTGTTGTTTCTCCTTATTCTTGTTGTTCCTTGTTGGTTAAAGTGTGATCGCCCAGGTGAACCCCAGTTTAGAGGAGTTGGAACCAGGACTATTTGATGGAGATGGCATGGTTCTCCTGGAATACCTGGAGAGTCCAGGGCTCAAGAAGGGGTGAGCTGCAGAGGGCCTGTGGTGATGACGGGCTACAGATCACCTCCGATGAGGAACAGCTGACTCCCCTGCCTGATCTGCAGGTGCAGAGGGTGAAGGGAGGCACAGGGGAGGTTTTTGAGGTTGCTTACAATGAAGTAGCTCAGTCTCTCTTCACCGGGAACAACTGGTGTTGTGTGATTTAGCCAGATGCTGGGGGAAGGTGCATTTGTTGGGAACACCTGTTTGCTTTGGCACACACTCTCCCGGCTTTTGTGGACCCTGTCTTGTTAACCTTGGTTTGTATTTTTGGGGGGGCTCTAAACCTTGGACTTAGCTTGAGGACTTTGGACTTGACTTTCTGCTTTTGGAATCTTGGACTGTCTTTTGGTGTTCAGAACTTTAGACTTTGCTTTGTGGGTTCACAATTTGTGAGCATTGTGACTTCCCTCTTTACTTTGTGAGCCAACTTGGACCTAGTTTGTGGTTCTGACTGAGGGGGACTGTGGGAAGGGAAATTGGAGTGGATCCTTACCAGTACCATTGGTGGGTCACTTGACACTGTGTAAGTTGCACAATAAACTGATTCTAACTGGCATCTGTCCTTGCCAGTGTGATTTGGGTCAGAACATTGGTTGGGTCCATGAGGTGGTTAATTGTTTTTTGTGGGATGGGGTGAGCCACATACTTTGCAAGAGGTGGTCATTCAACTTCTCCTTAAGATGTCTTTGCAGGACCTAGCAGCACTTTCATACTGTTTCTCATCTTCCTTTTGGAAGAGAATTGTGGCTCTGAGTATTCCCAGGACTCTGCCAGCTTAAAACAGATTGCCCACCACAACTGCTTACATCAACTTCATGCAATGTTGACAAGCATCCTTCAAAGTTATTTCGTCCGTTCAGTTTAAGGAGAACAAAATCCTGTGGGCTCTGACTAATAAAAGTTTCACACTTCCATGGACAAATTATTATTAATGAGATTTAGAAGTACTCCCTGTGTCTATAATATTGCATCAACAGCTGTATGTATAAAAAAAGAAATTGGATATTAAATTAGAAGTGAACTAATCACCAATTTAAAATATTTTTCTGGAATACAAATATATTTGTGCTTGCAGCTTTTTCTCAAGTATGGATGGAAATTGTTAGTAACTGGGGACCAATTATGCTATTAAAATGATTTGTCACATTACCGTTCTTACACAGAGGTAATAAACACAGATGGTGGATCTGCTGCTTCTCCAGAGAATTTCTTCCCCTCCTAGATCTAACACCTAAGCATTAATTTTTCAAGTTAAACTATCTCCATAGGAATCTAATTATTTTCATTATTTATATATTATGATAAAAACATGCAAGATTATTTTAAATTAACAGGCTTCATATTTTGCAGAAAACTGAAAGTCAACTGAGAGGTAATTTTGCATTCCTTGGAAGATTCTCAGTAGACTTATTCATTACCCAAAGATCGTTTAAAATATGAGTATGGAATTGTCACAAAATTATTAATTGGGTAGTACTATGAATGTAAATTGTATATAATTAAAGCCATAGTAATTAAATGGTTTGCATTTGAACAAATAAATACTTACAAAGTGATCTTCGCTGTACAGAACATTACACATATTTCAGTAATCAAATTTCTTACATACTGCTCCATATCAGGGCAAGATTTTAGGCTGATACTTATTGACTTTATAATTTAATTTGCATGTTGTGTCACTGAACGTGATGGGGGACAGGGTCTATTGCAGCTTGACAGGTGAATGGACAGGGTAGAAACCATTAGATTTTTTCCTTGTAATAGGAGGAATAACATCTTGATATTTCCTCTGATTTGAGTATATATGACTAGAACATCAATATCAGTTATTGACCAAGTCATCTTTTAATCAAAGCATGCCGCAAAATTCCTAATCATACTGATTGTAAGAAAATGGTTCTATAACTTTAAAAATAGTTTCTTACTCTCTCTTCTTCTTTTAGAGGTCAATCTCTCAGTTCTTGGGACAGTCCATCTGTCTTTCCAAATCTCTACATAACACAAAGATAAGCGCAAGGAATGTTGCACATAAACCAAACCAAGGTATTTTTTTATTTTTTATTTTGTAATATACAGTATGCTTTAAATGAAGTTCTGCCGTTTTACAACAGAGATTGATTTGTTTGAAATAATTACTCAAGTTATTCACCCTCTTGTTAAAGCAAGGAGTATTCTTTTTTAAAAAAAAAATATAACAAATTTTATTATTTAAAACTTTGGACAAGGTGTTAACGGTTTGACAATCCTTGTCATTACATCATTTTTGTATTTTATATACATATATACACTTCATGTACATATCATTTATATACAGTTATAGAATATTCAATCTTATCAACCACCTTATTCTAGTAATATGTGAAATCAGCATCCTGTGTGTTTCTGTTGTGACCTTCCTTTCTGATCCCACCATGAGTAAAACTTATTCCAAATTTTGGAGTAATCTGACTGGTCTTTATTTTTAATTTCCAAAGTTAACTTGTCCATTTCTGCGCACGCCCAAATTTTAGTTATCACTTCACTCTCTTCCAGTATTTTACTGTTTTTCCATTTCTGGGCAAATGTCATTCTCGCTGCTGTGATGATATCTATTATTAAATATAACTCTTCTTTGCTAAGAGTATTGCAAGGAGTATTAATTTGCTGTGTGCTGCACTTCTGGATGTGAAGATTCACACTTACAGATAGAAAGGCCAGTTGTTCTGATAGCTATTGAATCTGCTTGCTGAACAGTAGAGTGTATCTTAATAAATAATAATTTAGCACACTAGATGGGTAAATTGTTTGACCTGAGCTGCTATTTATCTTGTAAGTGTTGTTTCTCTTCTAAATGATTATCCTCCAACCAGCTTTATGGATCTTTTGGATTCAGTGTGATGCTACTGTTTGCTTCATACCTGCATTGTCAGCAAATTCAGTTGCCAGTTCTCCTATGCATGTATATGTATATGTATATGTATATGTATATGTATATGTATATGTATATGTATATGTATATGTATATATATGTATATATATATATATATATATATATATATATATATATATATATATATATATATATATATATATATATATATATATATATGTATATGTATATATATGCGTCCCTATGTATATATGTATATATGTATATTTGTTTTCTGAGGTTTTCGCGGGTGTTTGTATGTAGATCTTTGGTCATTCGGGTTTTTCCCCCACGTAGAATTGGAGGTATCAGGGCAACGTTTCGACAAAATCTCATCCGTCATTGTCAGACTGGTGACTTCAGCTTCGTTCTTCTGGGAGAAGTGTGTGATAGTGGCTGTTTTTTCTTCTTTTTTAAACTGCCAGAGGGGGTGTGTTCTGTGGGTGGAGGCTTGGCTGTGTTCTGATGGGGTGGAGGTGTGCTCTGATTGGGTGGGGGCTTAGCTGTGTTCTGATTGGGTGGGAGTGTGTTTTGAATGGGGGCTGTGTTCTGATTGGGTGGGGATGTGTTTTGAGTGGGCTGGTCTCAGCTGCCAGCCTTAGACCTGAACTGGTGAGTTGTGCTGCTTTTGTTTGGCTCCGTGTTTGTGGTGGTGCCATGTTTATATAGTGGGTGTCAGTTTGCTTATTGTGTGGTTTGGAGGGGTTTAAAGTGGCTAATGTTGCAGCTGTAGTTAGGCTTCTGTTTTGTGGTTGTGTGTCGTTATCGTTGTGGGTTCGGATTTGCTTTTTGAATGGTTGTGTGGTGGTGATGTCATGTGATGTTATCATGAGTTTGGGTCTGGTATCATTCTTGGTGGTTGGGACTCATCTGTCAATCAAGGTGGGTTTCCAAATGGCTGGTAGGCAAGAGGTATCATAGGTAGGCAAGAGGTATCATATATATATTTCCATGCACAGATTCTGTGGCTGACACAAAAATGTTTCCCACTGTCTAACATATCAAAAATTATTAAAATAAAACAAATCATTTCACTCCACTAAAGAAAAATAAACTGTGATATTAATTGCTTAAACTGGCATTAAGCTCATTGTCATTCTGCAGAATAATACATTTGTTCCCCTCAGCAGGAACTTTGAAAAGGAAAAAATTAAGACATCATAATAAAAAAAATCCACCTTCTAAACAAAGCAGGAGAGAACTAGAAGCTAAATGATTAAAGCATCTTTCCATTCTGTCCCAATCATATTGATTGACTGACGTGGGTTCATATGTGAGTGGAAGCATGTGGAAACAAAAAGAGAATTAAAAACTACAAAATGCTCAGTCCTGTATAGTAATTAATATTAATCAACTGAGAAAAAACAAAATAAATGAACTATGTAGACCAACTTCTAAATTACTGTCCAAACAGGACTTCAATTGATAAAATACTAGTGCAAATACTTGTACAATTTTCAGACATTGTATAATTGATTACACACACACACACACACACACCACAGTACAATTTCATATGAACTACGTATCTATCCACCAATTATCTGAACTCATGAATTTCTTAGTATGAATTGCAACTAAGGTCCTTCACTAGGACTTACCTCGCGGCGATGAGGACAGCGAGGTCAAAGTACTTTGCTGCCCTCATCGCGTCCGCAGATAATCGCCCGGCCGCCCTGTTTAGGGTGACTCGCTCCCTCCTGAATCAGGAGGTGAGGGAGGAGCCCTTGCAGGGTCGTGCCGAGGAGTTTAGCCAGCATCTGTCGGACAAAATTGCTCGGATCCGGACTGGTCTGGCCTCTGACTGGGCAGAGTCTGACGGTGAGAACATGGGTGATCTTGTCGATGTCATCTGGGAGCAGTTCGACCCTGTGATTCCAGAAGAGGTGGAGAGGATTATGGGGAGGCTGAGCTCCACCACGTGTTTATTGGACTCGTGCCCCTCCTGGCTGGTTTATTTGGCTCGGGAGGGGACACGAGGCTGGCTCCAGGCAGTGATAACTGCTTCTCTGAATGAGGGTAGTTTTCCCGCCACCTTGAAGGAGGTGGTGGTGAGACTCCTCCTCAAGAAGCCTGCCCTGGACCCAGCTGTTTTAAACAACTTTCGTCCAGTCTCCAACCTTCGCTTTCTTGCGAAGGTTGTTGAGAGTGTGGTGGCGCAGCAGCTCCCTCTGTTCCTGGAGGAAGCTGATTATCTAGACCCGTACCAATCGGGCTTCAGGCCCGGGTACAGCATGGAGACGGCATTGGTCGTGCTGGTGAATGATCTCTGGCAGGCTCGGGACAGGGGTTGTTCCTCTGTCCTAGTCCTATTAGACCTCTCAGCGGCTTTTGATACCATCGACCATGGTATCTTACTGCGGCGTCTTCGGGGGTTGGGAGTGGGAGGCACCATTTTACGGTGGTTCTCCTCCTACCTCCTGGGACGTTCGCAGTCAGTGTTGGCAGGAGGGCAGAGGTCGGCCTCAAGGCCTCTTGTTTGTGGAGTGCCTCAGGGGTTGGTCCTCTCGCCTTTCCTGTTCAACATCTATATGAAGCCGTTGGGTGAGATCATTCGTGGTTTTGGGGTTGGGTATCATCAATATGCTGATGATACCCAGCTTTTTATTTCTACCCCAAACCACCCCAGTGATGCCCTCTCCGTGATGTCCCGTTGCCTGGAAGCGGTTCGGGTCTGGATGGGGAGGAACAGGCTTCGGCTCAACCCTGACAAGACTGAGTGGCTGTGTGTGCCGGTGTCTCAGGAAATTCAGAATATTCCATCGTTAATTATGGGGGGTGAGATATTACCCCCCATAGATAGGGCTCGTAACTTGGGTGTCCTCCTAGATTCACAGCTCTCCTTAGATGATCATATAGGAGCTGTGACTAGGGGGGCCTTCGCCCAGGTTCGCCTAGTGCATCAGTTGCGGCCCTATCTAGACCGGGATGCCTTGTGCACAGTCACTCATGCACTCATGACCTCCCGTTTGGACTACTGCAATGCTCTCTACATGGGGCTGCCCTTGAGGACTACTCGGAGGCTCCAGCTGGTGCAGAATGCAGCCGCGCGAGTGGTGGTGGGGGCTTCCTGATACTCCCATGTAACACCTCTACTCCGTGAGCTTCATTGGCTTCCAGTTGTCCTCCGGGTAAGATTCAAGGTGCTGGTTACAATCTATAAAGCCCTAAATGGCATGGGTCCGGGTTACTTACGGGAGCACCTGCTGCCGGCATCAACTTCCCTTCGTCCAGTGCGCTCCCACACAGAGGGCCTCCTTAGGGTGCCGTCGGTCAAAGAGTGTCGACTGGTGGCCCCCAGGGGGAGGGCGTTCTCTGTGGGCACGCCAGACCTTTGGAACCGTTTACCGGTGGAGCTCCGGATGGCTCCCGACCTTCGCTCCTTCCGACGTGACCTAAAAACATACTTATTTGAACAAGCCAGCCTGGTCTGATGGGTTTAGGGGTATTTTAACATTTTGTATTAATCTATTGAATTGGGCTGTTGTATTTAATATTTCTTTTAATTTTTATATATTGTATTTTATTGTATTGCCCTGTACACTGCCCTGAGTCCTTCGGGAGAAGGGCGGTATAAAAATAAAATAAATAAATAAATAAATAAATAGATAATTTTGCATTAGTAAAAATGTGATATTTTGCTAACACAATGGTCTTCAACTGATGATGTATAAAAAAAGGTAACGGTTCCCCCGCACATGCGTGCTAGTCATTTCTGACTGTAGGGGCCAGTGCTCATCTCCGTTTCAAAGCTGAAGAGCCAGTGCTTATGCGAGGATGTCTCTGTGGTCATGTGGTCAGCATGACTAGACGCCAGAGGTGCACAGAACGCTGTTACCTTCCCACTGGAGTGGTCCCTATTTTTCTACTTGCATTTTTACGTGCTTTCGAACTGCTAGGTTGGCAGAGGCTGGGACGAGTAATGGGCGCTCACTCTGTTACGCGGCACTCGGGATTCGACCCGCCAAACTGCCGACCATCTGATTGACAAGCTCATCATCCTAACCCACTGAGCCACCGTGTATTAATTAGTATGTATCACACATACTAATTCCTTATTCCACCACCTCCACCACAAGGTCCTTGCATATCTAACATAGTGCTAAAATTTATTATAGTCATGAACCAGCACGTCCATTATACAGTAGTATTCTAAGTACCATTTATAAACAAATGTTATAGGATAATTGTAGAGAAAGATGTTTAGATCCTCTTATTCTGCAGGTTAGAAAGAGAAATGTAAGGGTATATTCAGTAAATCAATATAAAGAAATCTTTATATCACCATTGTAATCAGTGTTGAAAAAATTGATCACAGGTCCCCAGGATTTAAGAACAATAGATAATTTGGTTATCCACTTGTGTCTTATATTCTCCTTCCTGCTACGTAAAGATTAAAATAATCAGAGAACATTCTCTTCAAATTATTTTGCTGGCTAATGTATATCCTATCCATACCATATTCACATTTGCAAAATATTTTACACAACCCAGCAAAAATAAAAAAGAAATCATGGGTAAATAAAGCAGCTGTTTGTTTAATTTTTATATGAATGTTCTGTTCCATATGCCACTCTATTTTGCCTGCAACAGCACCAGTTTTAAAACCTGTCAAATTAAAACAATTATGCATTTTATGAAATCTTCTCCAAATAGTTGAGCCATTTCATCTATTTCAGGATTGGCCCACAGAAATGTGGTACCTAAGTAGGTTCAGACAAGCTGTTCATAGTTGTGGATGAAATTGAAAAAGTACCTTAGTTTGATGCTGCCTTAAGTTTTGAACCAATTCTAAATGAAGAAAGGACTTTGGAGGCAGTAAAAATAAAAAATGTATTATTTCTAAAACTGTCAGACTAATAAATTCTTCTCTAGAAATGTAAGTCATGATGTTTTTTGTCAAATCTCAACATGCTGGGTTTAAGAACTGTAAAAACCAGATGCAAATTCCACTGTTGCAAGTAGAGATGATTAAGTTACAATACATTGTTTGAGGTCTTGCTGGTTTCATGATCCTGATATGATTAAACACCACATTATCCTTAATTCATCAGATTTAATTTCACAGATTCAGGCAGTTTCTCTGCAGCAGTGTCTAAATTCCCATGTTTCAATTCCAGCCCTATGCTATTAACCTTGGTCAATCAAGAATATATCTATATAAATTTATGTGAATTTATATGCTGCCCAGTTTCTAGCAAGTTTCATAATGTGGGAACAGCCTGTAATGAGTTATACTGTAAGAGAAGATAGTTAAGAAAATAAAGCTGCTCCTCTATCATCCAATGGGGCAATATTTAGAAAAAATGTTATTGTCCAAGAATTTAACAGTTCCCTTTATAGTAAATCATTTTCAAAATGATTTGCAGAGCTTATGCAATTACAGTATGCATTACTGGTACTTGAGTGTTATCAGAGACAAATCTATTAAAACTTTGTCATACTGCCTTTTTTAGAGAGAGACGGAGAAATACTCAGTAGTATTAAAATGCTTAAAAACTGAAATCATGGAATGAATATTCATTAATAAGACTGTATGGAGCTTCAAAGAAGCACTCAATTCAACAAACTTCAATTGAAACCTCCCTTCAAAGTAAAGTATTGAATCAAAGTGGAGCCCTAGAGTTAAGTATTGGATTGGAGTGGTTCTACCATATTCGGTTGAGATAATAAAGATGCCTTTTGCATATATGCACACATGCACGAAACACAATTTCCTCATTTCAAAGCAGCTGATCAAAGCAAATTGATCCACTTTTATGCTGTGATTTGAAGCATCAAAGTAGTGTCCTTCTTTTTCAAATTGAAAAGATGTTGGGAGTCAGATTGAAGCCGATCAGCATAGCCCTATTTATTGATCAAACTGATAGCAATGATATTGGTTTCATCCACCCTGTAATCATGAGAAGCCCAGCTTCAAAGGAAGAGTGATGGAAGCAGGGAACCCACATCACTGAAGGAAGCTAACAGGGAGAGAGAGAGAGAGAGGAAAAAAAAGGCCAATTTTTGTGATTAAAAAGAAAGGAAAGATTACATGATACCAGCCTATCCCAGAAAAGAAATAGCTGCATCCGGTTGTTGTTGTTAGTTGCGAAGTCGTGTCCGACCCATCGCGACCCTATGGACAATGTTCCTCCAGGCCTTCCTGTCCTCTACCATCTTCTGGAGTCCATCTAAGCTCACGCCTACTGCTTCAATGACTCCATCCAGCCACCTCATTCTCTGTCGTCCCCTTCTTCTCTTGCCCTCAATCTTTCCCAGCATTAGGCTCTTCTCCAGTGAGTCCTTCCTTCTCATTAGGTGGCCAAAGTATTTGAGTTTTAGCTTCAGGATCTGGCCTTCTAAAGAGCAGTCAGGGTTGATCTCCTCTAGGACTGACCAGTTTGATCGCCTTGCAGTCCAAGGGACTCGCAGGAGTCTTCTCCAGCACCATAGTTCAAAGGCTTCAATTCTTTGGCGCTCAGCCTTTCTTATGGTCCAGCTTTCACTGCCATACATTGCAACTGGGTAGACCATAGCCTTGACTATACGCACTTTTGTTGACAGGGTGATGTCTCTGCTTTTTAGTGTGCTGTCTAGATTTGCCATGGCTTTCCTCCCAAGGAGCAAGCGTCTTTTAATTTCTTGGCTACAGTCCCCATCTGCAGTGATCTTGGAGCCCAGGAAAATAAAATCTGTCACTACCTCCATTTCCTCCCCATCTATTTGCCAGGAATTGAGAGGGCCGGATGCCATGATCTTGGTTTTCTTAATGTTAAGTTTCAACCCAACTTTTGCACTCTCCTTCTTCACTCGCAACAAGAGGCTCTTCAGTTCTTCTTCACTTTCTGCCATTAGAGTGGTATCATCTGCATATCTTAGGTTGTTGATGTTTCTTCCGGCAATCTTAAATCCAACTTTTGATTCATCTAGCCCTGCATTTCTCATGATGTGCTCTGCATATAAGTTAAATAGGCAAGGCGACAGTACACAGCCTTGCCGGACTCCTTTCCCAATTTTGAACCAGTCAGTGGTTCCGTGTCCAGTTCTCACTGTTGCTTCTTGGCCCGCATATAGGTTTCTCAAGAGACAAATAAGATGGTCTGGTATGCCCATCTCTTTAAGGACTTGCCAGAGTTTGTTATGATCCACACAATCAAAGGCTTTAGCATAGTCAATGAAGCAGAAGTAGATGTTTTTCTGGAACTCTCTAGCTTTCTCCATGATCCAGCGTATGTTAGCAATTTGATCTCTAGTTCCTCTGCCTCTTCGAAATCCTGCCTGTGCTTCTGGTAGTTCTCGATCCACATACTGCTGGAGTCTAGCTTGTAGGATTTTAAGCATAACTTTACTAGCATGAGAAATGAGTGCAATGGTGCGATAGTTTGAACATTCTTTGGCACTGCCTTTCTTTGGAATTGGAATGTAAACTGATCTTTTCCAATCCTGTGGCCACTGTTGAGTTTTCCAAATTTGCTGGCAAATTGAGTGTAGCACTTTTACTGCATCATCTTTTAAGATTTTGAATAGCTCAGCTGGAATACTGTCACCTCCACTAGCTTTGTTGTTGCTCAGCTTTTCTAAGGCCCACTTCACTTCACATTCTAGGATGTCTGGCTCAAGGTCAGTGACCACCTCATTATGATTATCAGGGACATTAAGCTCATTCTTGTATAGTTCTTCTGTGTAATTTTGCCACCTGTTCTTAATCTCTTCTGCCTCTGTTAGGTCCCTGCCATTTTGGTCCTTTATCATGCCCATTTTTGCATGAAACGTTCCTTTCATCTCTCCAATTTTCTTGAAAAGATCTCTGGTCCTCCCTATTCTATTGTTTTCTTCTATTTCTTTGCATTGTTCATTTAAGAAGGCATTCTTATCTCTTCTAGCTATTCTTTGGAATTCTGCATTTAATTGGGCGTATCTTTCTTTTTCTCCCTTGCCTTTCGCTTCCCTCCTTTCCTCAGCTATCTGCAAAGCTTTCTCAGACAGCCATTTTGCTTTCTTGCATTTCTTTTTCTTTGGGATGGTTTTGGTTGCTACCTGTTGTACAATGTTGCGAACCTCTGTCCATAGTTCTTCAGGCACTCTGTCTATCAGATCTAATTCCTTAAATCTATTTGTCACCTCTACTGTATATTCAACAGGGATATGATTTAATTCATACCTGACTGGCCTAGCGCTTTTCCCTACTTTCTTTAATTTAAGCCTAAACTTTGCAACAAGAAGCTCATGGTCTGATCCACAGTCAGCTCCTGGTCTTGTTTTTACTGACTGTATAGAGCTTCTCCATCTTTGGCTGCAGAGCATATAGTCAATCTGATTTCTGCATCCGGTAGGTGAAAGATATGTTTCAAAGTATGATCCCTTCCCCCACCAAAAAACAAACAAACCTGAGATGGTGGGAAGAAGAGACAGAATGACTGGAGCAATTTCACCAACTTTCCTTCTGGTCAGTGAGTGTGTAGTAAGTGGCCACAAATAGGTAACAAGTAAGCCCCTGAACAGTAGCCATTTTTGAAGACACCAATGACAAAAATTAGTGTGGAATTGGGAAATTTTGTCTCCATCTTTTGATTCAGAATTTTGTAGCAGAAGACTGAGCTGGGAGGAAATATCAAAGTTAGACCTCACTTGAGAAGACCAGGCAAGCAAAGCAAGGCAGCAGGAAACAGGACCTTGGACCATTTGTGTGAGTTCATTTCTCCCATATTAGAATAGCATATATCATAACAGAAGTGATAAACATTATACGGCATACCTGCCTTTCAGGGACAACTCAATTTAGGTAAGTGATGCCATAACAAATAAGCTTGCATATTAAAATATTTTACAATTTAATTCCATTTCTGGATCCTTTTATATCCACACCTCAAAATGTACATAATAATTAAAATAATATAGGGAAATCAGGGTAGATTGTTGTAGAACTACCTATATTAGGGAAAACTGCAGTAAAATAAGCATATATAGATATTAAAATAGCTACAAAAGATTCTCCAATCTCTTCAGTGTTGGAAGAGGTTGGACAACCATTTGTCTGAAATGGTATAGGGTTTCCTCCCTAAGCAGGGGGTTGGACTAGAAGACCTCCAAGGTTCCTTCCAACTCTGTTATTCTATTCTATTCTATTCTATCCAAAAAATTGGGCAGAACAAATTTAAAACTGTAAATGAGAAGTTCAAACTATCAGGTTTGCACATTCCCTTCCTGAGTAAACTTTAAACTTTAGTTTCCTAACTAAACATTCACTATTTGAAGAACTGGGGAAGAAGAAGAAGGAGGGGAAGTAGCAATGCAGGGAGAAAAAACCAATTAGCATTTGGTAAAACTCAACATAAGAATGATTAGCTGGGTGAGAATTAAAATCAATGATAACTATTTTTAAAATGACTGTAATGATACCTGCCTTCCTTCAAGCAATTTTAACTAAGATGCCACTGCTAATTTAATTCTGGAAGATAACGCAGTGTATTGCCAGAATCAATAATTTTTTACACAAATTTGTACTGACGTTACATGACTAAACTGAATATATAATATTAAAAACTGAGCCTTGTTTGAGCCTGAACCAAGCCAATCCACTTCTTCAAAATAAATAAGCAAATGCTTTTTTCAAAAATGTGGCATATTTGTCATACATAATTATATGCTGATTCATATATCCCATATAAAACCAAAACCAAAGAAAATAAGAAACGTTTTACTGCCAGCTTGGTGTCGTCTGCAAATTTGATGAGTTTCCCATCTATCCCCTCATCTAAATCATTGATGAAGATGTTGAAGAGCCCTGGGCCCAGAACAGAGCCCTGGCGCACCCCACTACACACTTCCCTCCATGTAGATGCAGTTCCAATGAGGACCACACGCTGAGTATGGCCTGTCAGCCAGCTACGAATCCATCTGGTGGTGATGCTGTCTAACCCACATTTTTCTATCTTATCAAACAGTAGGTTATGGTCTACTTTATCAAATGTCTTACTGAAGTCCAAATAAATTATATCCATAACATTCCTCTGGTTCACTAATTTTGTCACCTGGTCAAAGAATGCAATAAGATTTCTGACAAACCCATGTTGGCTTTTGGTAATGACTTAGTTTGGCTCTAGGTGTTTGCTGATTCATTGCTTGATTATCTTTTCCAGAATCTTTCTGGGTATTGAGGTCAGGCTGATAGGTCTGTAGTTTCCTGGATCCATTTTTTTCCTCTTCAAAAAAGGATAATTAATAAAACTTTACAATGCCTTGGTAAGGCCACACTTGGAATACTGCATTTAGTTTTGGTTATCACAATGTAAAAAAAGATTTTAAGACTCTAGAAAGAGTACAGAGAAGAGCAACAAAGATGATTATGGGACAGGAGGCTAAAACATATAAGGAATGGTTGGTGGAATTGGGTATATCTAGTTTAATGAAGAGACGGACGAGGGGGGACATGATAGCAGTGTTCCAATATCTCAGGGGCTGCCACAAAGAAGAGGGAGTCAAGCTATTCTCCAAAGCACCTGAAGGCAGGACAAGAAGCAATGGATGGAAACTAACCAAAGAGAGAAGCAACCAAGAACTAAGGAGAAATTTCCTGACTGTTAGAACAATTTATCAGTGGAACAACCTGCCTCTAGAAGCTGTGAATGGTCCAACACTGGAGGTTTTTAGAAGAGACTGGACAGCCATTTGTTTGAAATGTTATAGGGTTTCCTGCATGAGCAGGGGGTTGGACTAGATGACTCTAAGACCTCTTCCAATTATTATTATTATTATTATTATTATTATTATTATTATTATTATTATTATTATTATTATTATTATTATTATTATTATTATTATTATTATTATTCTTTTATTCCTAAAACATGAAACTCAGTCAACTGAACACTCAAATTGACTGGCACTAATGGCTGACACAGGTTGCTGCCAGCATCCTAGGTATCAACCAGGTATCTCCTTAAAATGTAAGATGTTCTGAGTAGCGCAGTTTTTTGTAGCTTTGCTGGAGTTATTGCAGAAAGCTGCAATTTCTTGACGTATTTTGCAAAGTTTTTCGACATAGTTCCCAGTGTCCTGATAACAATGGGTATCACTGTTACACATTTCATCCATAATCGTGCAGTTTTGATGGCCAGGTCGCGGTATTTCATATTTTTTTCCAGTTCTTTTTCTTCGACTCTGGCATCTCCTGGTACAGCAATATCAATCAACTGTACGCTTTGGTTTTCTATGACTGCGATAACTGGCAGGTTGTGTTCCAAATGGCGATCTGTCTGTATTTGGAAGTCCCACAAGATCTTCACCCTCTCATTCTTGACAACCTTTTCCACCCTATGTTCCCATGAGTTTTTGGACACAGACAAGTCGTATTTTTTACACAATGCCCAGTGGATTAATTTAGCAACTCGGTCATGTCTAGCTTTGTAATCAGTTTGCGCAATTTTGCTGCACTCACATATTAAATGTGAAACAGGTTCAACTTTGTCATTGCAAAGTCGGCAATTTGGATTGCCAGTAGATTTTTGTATCTTCGCTTTCATGGCATTAGTTTGTAGTGCTTGTTTTTGAGCTGCTATTATTATTATTATTATTATTATTATTATTATTATTATTATTATTATTATTATTATTATTATTATTATTATTATTATTATATTTGTATCCTGTCTTTATTATTTTTACAAATAACTAAAGGTGGGAAACATATCCAACACAACTTCCTCCTCCTATTTTCCCCACAATAACAACCCTGTGAGGTGGCTTGGGCTGAAAGAGAATAACTTCCTCAAAGCTACTCAGCTGGCTTTTATGGCTAAGCTGAGACTAGAACTCACAGACCCCTGGTTTTTAACCTGGGGCCTTAACCATCAGACCGGATTGGCTCTATATGCAGACAGAAGTTAAAACCAAGAATAATGACAATTATATTGCAAGAACTTTAACAAAGAATTAAGAGTTAAAAACCCAAGCAAATGATAACTCAATTTAGTGTGCAACAGTTAAGGATATGTTAAGGATATCCTAATATCCTACTGAAACAAATAGTATTTTCAGTCCATTGCTAAACTGTGTCATTTAAGTTGTTTATATGAAAGGTATTGCTCATTGGTTAACTCCTATGTAAAAAGGGAGATCCAATTTCACCAACTGCAATCAGAGGGAATGAAAAATTGATTAACCCTAATTGTGTTCAGACTTTACCACTGCTAATTTAATGTACTTTTAATTAACTAGAAATATTTTAGCTGAATTCAACTGTTTTGTGTTTCTGTACATGTGTCTGTGTATATAAAGTTTAAATTATGCTTGTTTTTCCAAACTTCCCACGAGACCCAGAGTCGGCAATAAACTCATATCCAGTTAAATTGTACTAAAAATTCAGTCTGAACAAAAGCACATCTCAGTTTTTCAAAATATCACATTTTACTACACAATGAATTAGTTCAAATGTTTTAAAAAGAAATAATTTAAAAATGATGCCAGAAAAAGTAATTTGATATAGTAAGAAGAGAGAGCAGTGAATATTGTCCAAAATTAATTTGAAAGAAAAAAAAAACAGGTTTAATAATGTTAACTACAAAAAGGAGAGAAGACAGCAAGCTAGCAGAGCAAAGCTTTGAGGCATACACAAAGTTTTATAGTATGAGATGCTCAATATTTGATACACTTCTCAATTTTTCTTAACATTATTATAGCTTATGAAGATTTTTCACACGACCATTGCCGCATCCCATGGTCTTGTGATCAAAATTCAGATGCTTGGCAAATGAGTCCATATTAATGTTTGTTGTAATGTCCTGGGGTCATGTGATCAGCTTTTGTGATTTTTGTGGCAAGCAAAGTCAATAGAGATGAGTTTCACTAAACAATCCTATTACTAACTTAACAACTTCACTTAAACAATTATGGCAAGAAAGGTGGTAACACAGGGCAAAACTCACTTAACAACCTGTCTTGCTTAGCAAGGGGATATGTTTGGCTCAATTGTGATCGTAAGTTGAGGACTACCTGTATACATTTGACTAATAATGCTTTTCCCTCATTTTTCCCCCTAAGCACCTTTTAGAATTAGAATTAGAATTCTTTATTGGCCAAGTGGTATTTGTCTCCAGTGCATACACTCGCAGTGTACATACAAGCGGCGAGTGATAAATCATGATCATAATCATCATAAAATTCATCATAAATCATAAGATACAACACTCAGTGATTGTCATAGGATACTAAATAAGCAATCAACATAAATCATACTAAATGAAACAATTAATATAAATCGTAAGATACCGGCAACAATGTTATAAGGTAAGGAAATAGGTAATAGAAAAGATGATAATAGTAATGCAGCTTTACAAGGTAGTTTGACAGTGTTGTGGGAATTAGTTGTCTAGCAGAGTGATGGCACAGGGGAAAAACTGTCCTTGTGTCTAGTCGTTCTGGTGTTCAATGCCCTATAGTGTTGTCTTGAGAGAAGAAGTTGAAACAGTTTATATCCAGGATGTGAGGGGTCTGTAGATATTTTCACAGCTCTTTTTCTGGATCGTGCAGTATACAGGTCCTCAATGGAAGGCAGACTGGTAGCCATTGTTTTTCTGCAGTTCTAACTATTTGTTGAAGTCTGCGTCTCTCTTTTTTGGTTGCAGATCCAAACCAGACAGTTAGAGAGGTGCAAGTGACAGAATCAATAATTCCTTTGTAGAACTGTATCAGCAGCTCTTTGGGCAGTCTGAGCTTTCTGAGTTGGCGCCGGAAGAACATGCTTTGTTGTGTTTTTTCCCCCTGTTCTATAATTCAATTTAAATAAAAAGGAAAGCTATATTGAAAAAGCAAATGCAGTTTTCCAACTCAAAAGGCAAAGAATCATCTTTGCTGGCATGCTATTCAGCCTCTGGCCATCCTGCTTTTAATGTGAAGAGTGTCATAGTACAAACTTGGAAATCCTATGGTGTCTGCAGCAGTACAGTTGTGAGCCATCATTATGCAAGCTTTT
This sequence comes from Vipera ursinii, assembly GCF_947247035.1. Taxonomy (NCBI): domain Eukaryota; kingdom Metazoa; phylum Chordata; class Lepidosauria; order Squamata; family Viperidae; genus Vipera; species Vipera ursinii. Next base: position 100,566,037 of record NC_139514.1, on the reverse strand, counting down.
CTTGAGCTAAGCAAAATTTGGAATGGCCATTATTTATTTTTATTGCTGACAACAACAATAACACATTTAGCGTTACTAGTTATGTGTCAGAAAAAAAACCACATTTTTCATCTTAGTGACATGAACCTCTGTGGGTCATGGAGGAAGTTAAGAAGCATTTGAAGGAGAAAGCAATCCATGTCGCATTAAATAGGTTAAACAAAATGGTAACTCAGATTTGATTTCATGGAGAAGTCCTAGAAGTCAGTTAAAAACTTACATAAACATAGAAAGCTTCATGTAGACCTATTATAAAAATGTAGTTCAGGTATTTATAGAGGGCTGAAGAGGATGAAATTGACCGGTTCTATGAAGCCCTTCAGCACTTTATAGAACTAACAACAAAAAAGTACAGGCAGGATTTTGAAGAGGCAGAGGAACTAGAGATCAAATTGCCAACATACGCTGGATCATGGAGAAAGCTAGGGAGTTCCAGAAAAACATCTACTTCTGCTTCACTGAGTATGCTAAAGCCTTTAATTGTGTGGATCACAACAAACTGTGGCAAGTTCTTAAAGAGATGGGAGTACCAACACAGAAATCTTATTTGTCTCTTGAGAAACCTATATGCGGGTCAAGAAGCAACAGTGAGAACTGAAGAACTATGGACGGAGGTTTGCAACATTGTATAAGAGGTAGCAATTAAAACCATCCCAAAGAAAAAGAAATGCAAGAAAACAAAATGGCTGTCTGAGGAACCTTTCCATATAGCTGAGGAAAGGAGGGAAGTGAAAGGCAAGGGAGAAAAAGAAAGATACACCCAATTGAATGCAGAATTCCAGACAATAGCTAGAAGGGAGAAGAATGCCTTCTTAAATGAACAGTGCAAAGAAATAGAAGAAAACAATAGAATAGGGAGGACCAGAGATCTCTTCAAGAAAATTGGATACTCTTGGTTTCAATATACCCAATTGAAAGCTAGGCGGAAGTCAGATCAAAAGGTTGACATCACAACTACAGATCAAAATTTAGTAAAGCAAATTAGAGATTCAAATTGTGCACATATAAAGAGGATATATAATGCTTTAATTGAATTGGACTCGGAAACGGAACTGGTTAAAGACTGCATGATAAAGTGGGCACAATATATTCAGGAACCAATTTCGCTGGACACCTGGGAGATAATTTGGGTCAGAAATGTTAAATTTACCCAGGCTCAAAATTTAAGAGAAAATTTTTATAAAATGCTTTATAGATGGCATCTGGATCCCAAGAAGCTGTCCAATATGTATCCTAATGTACAGTCTAAATGCTGGAGGTGTGGTAGTTTAGAAGCTACCTATTTTCACATGTGGTGGACTTGTAGAAATATAAAAGCTTTTTGGATTAAAATTTGGTGGAACATTCAAAAGATTTTTAAGAGAAAGATAAAGTTCTCCCCGCAATTGTTTTTATTGGGCATTGTTGTAGATTGTGATGTTAAAGAAACTAACTTGATGTTGAACATGATAACGGCAACACGGTTACTGGTGGGACAATATTGGAAGAAGGATAGTTTGCCCACTGTAGAAGAATGGGTGTTTAAAGTTTTGAATCTTGCAGAAATGTCTAAGATTTCTGCTTATCTGAAGGATCATTCACAGGAAAGATATATTTCACTTTGGAGGAGATGGATAAATTATATTCAAAACAAATATGGGACCAAAAAGTACCATTTAGCTTATGAGTAGATTTAGTGGGATATTGTTATTGGTACGTTGTTTGTAGTTATGTTAAAAGAGAGTTAAAGCGCATTATGAATTTGGTTAATGCATAATTTTTATTTAGAATATGATTATTGTAACTATAATCCTGTATTTAGCTCTGGGAAGTGGGGGGGGAAGTGGGTGGGTTTGGGGTGGGAGGGATTTGGGGATATATTGTAAAATTTTGTTTTTGTAAAACTCTTTAATAAAAAAAAGAAAATTGGGTAGCTGAAGGAAACATTTCATGCAAAAATGGGCATGATAAAGGACCAAAATGGCAGTGACCTAACAGAGGCAGGAAGAGATTAAGAAGAGGTGGCAAAATTACACAGAACGAGCTTAACAACCCTGATAACCATGATGAGGTGGTCACTGACCTCAAGCCAGACATCCTAGAATGTGAAGTGAAGTGGGCCTCAGAAAAGCTGAGCAACAACAAAGCTAGTGGATGTGACAGTATTCCAGCTGAGCTATTCAAAATTGTAAAGATGATGCAGTAAAAGTACTACACTCAATTTGCCAGCAAATTTGGAAAACTCAACAGTGGCCACAGGATTGGAAAAGATCAGTTTACATTCCAATTCCAAAGAAAGGCAGTGCCAAAGAATGTTCAAACTATCGCACCATTGCACTCATTTCACATGCTAGTAAAGTTATGCTTAAAATCCTACAAGCTAGACTCCAGCAGTATGTGGATCGAGAACTACCAGAAGTACAGGCAGGATTTTGAAGAGGCAGAGGAACTAGAGATCAAATTGCCAACATACTGCCAACTAGAGATCAAATTGCCAACATATCATGGAGAAAGCTAGGGAGTTCCAGAAAAACATCTACTTCTGCTTCACTGAGTATGCTAAAGCCTTTGATTGTGTGGATCACAACAAACTGTGGCAAGTTCTTAAAGAGATGGGAGTACCAACACAGACATCTTATTTGTCTCTTGAGAAACCTATATGCGGGTCAAGAAGCAACAGTAAGAACTGGACACGAAACTACTGATTGGTTCAAAATTGGGAAAGGAGTCTGGCAAGGCTGTATACTGTTACCCTGCCTATTTAACTTATAGGCAGAGCACATCATGAGACAGGCAGGGCTTGATGAATCAAAAGTTGGAATTAAGATTTCCGGGAGAAATATCAACAACCTAAGATATGCAGATGATACCACTCTAATGGCAGAAAGTGAAGAAGAACTAAGGAGCCTCTTGTTGCAGGTGAAGAAGGAGAGTGCAAAGTTGGGTTGAAACTAAACATTAAGAAAACCAAGATCATGGCATCCGGCCCTCTCAATTCCTGGCAAATAGATGGGGAAGAAATGGAGGTAGTGACAGATTTTATTTTCCTGGGCTCCAAGATCACCGCAGATGGGGACTGCAGCCAAGAAATTAAAAGACGCTTGTTCCTGAGGAGGAAAGCCATGACAAATCTAGACAGCACACTAAAAAGCAGAGACATCACCCTGCCAACAAAAGTATGTATAGTCAAGGCTATGGTCTTCCCAGTTGCAATGTATGGCTGTGAAAGTTGGACCATAAGAAATGCTGAACATCAAAGAATTGAGGCCTTTGAACTCTGGTGCTGGAGAAGACTCCTGCAAGTCCCTTGGACTGCAAGACGATCAAACCAGTCAGTCCTAGAGGAGATCAACCCTGAGTGCTCTTTAGAAGGCCAGATCCTGAAGTTGAAACTCCAGTACTTTGGCCACCTAATGAGAAGGAAGGACTCACTGGAGAAGAGCCGAATGCTGGGAAAGATTGAAGGCAATAGAAGAAAGGGATGACAGAGAATGAGGTGGCTGGATGGAGTCACTGAAGCAGTAGGTGTGAGCTTAAATGGACTCCAGAAGATGGTACAGGATAGGAAGGCCGCAATGGGGTCGCGATGGGTCGGACACGACTTCGCAACTAACAACAACAAAAAGGGAGGAGAATGAAAAGGAGTAAAAAGTAGTTAGAAAAAGAAGACAAAATACAGAAGAAAGAGAAAAGTCAGAATATAATATAAATAAAAAAGGAATAGTAATTATTTCCAACCTTCATCATAAGTACAAACAAATAATATTTAAAATTGTTTGTAAGATTACAAACAATTATCTCTTCATCCCATATCACATCTCTATAAAATATCATCTATTTGTTCTGGTGTCAGCAGAAATTTCATAAAGCGTTGCCAAAAGTAACAACACATTTTGTTTTAAATTTGATCAAATAAATGAACTTTATATTCCTTCTTTATTTCTAACACTCTTAATCTTTCGCTCATTTGATTACTGGATTTGTCTTTGTCATGGTAATAAGCCTCTTTTGTAAATCCAACAGGAAAGACAATTGTATTTCAGTTTGTTATTTGTATTTCTCTTTTAAATTTTAAAACCTCAGCCAGTGTCTTTCTTGGATCCAGTAAAACATCCTTTTCTAAGTCATCCTCTTGGCTTGTCAGTTGTTAATCCACTGAAACTTCTCCAACTTCTGTTACTGAATCCAGTCTTGCTTTAGCTGTTGTTTTCTCCTTCTGTTATTATTCTTTAACAATAACATTTTATTATTATTCTAGAAAACGTGGGCTATATGATCAGGGAAAGCAGCAATTTTAGAAGGATAATGGATGAGAGTGGAACCATTTTTTTAAACTCTGTCCCAACAACTGGAGTGTTGTGGTTCAAAACATTTTGAAAATATCTTCCTTATCCATTTTGGATAAAGTTATCATTGGCAGTGTGCTATACAGGACTATCATTCACTTTCTGCGTTAATTAACAATTAACATAAGAGTTCATCAGCAGTTAATATACTGTAGTGTCCTACTGGATCAGGGATAATTGTAATCAGACATTTGTTTCAAGGGTTTTGTTTCAATCAGTTGCATCCTGAGATTTTACAAGCAGACAAGTGGGTAATGGATAAAGATGGTCACTGTGCAGAATTTTCTTTGCAACAATATGTAAATGTTATGCTACTGAAATTTCTGAAGCATTTTATTTTATTTTCAGTATACCCATTCTTAATAAACCTTTTCAACTTTTTCTGTGAAGCAATGGCATTCAGAGGTGCTTCTTTCATTCAGGAGATAACATACAGACTCCAAACTTTGTAATAACTGAGAGCCCCATCCTCCATGAATTCTTTTTTAAAACCATCCAAATTGGTGATTCCTTTCAGCTGGCACTTGTGAATTTCATAACTTAATTATGTGTTGGATACACACATGTTTTATTTTGTTGATTTTGAATCTCCCCACATTTGAATTCATGTTTGGATGGAGGCAGATACGAATGCTTTTCTCAGCTAAAGAATATACTGTATAAAACAGATAGATGTGGCTAAATATTTTAGGTAAACTAAATTCAGATACCAGTGAAAATTCAGTAACAACTTGCATTTATTAGTGGGCAATTTTTAATCTGCCATGGCTTAATGATGGAGGCCTTTGCAGCATTAAAGGTTGATATCGTAGTAGCAAAATAGATGTATACCTGTAAACTACAGAATGAGACAACTCACGTGGGACAATGTGCCATGACAATTGACCACAAGACAACTTGCCACAGAACAATTCAACAATTCAATCTGATTATTTTTTTTAAAAAAATAGAAATTATTTCTGTCATTCACATTTCATTTTGTCCCTCCTTTGGCATCCTTTTTTTTATTCCACTATTTCTTCAACATTAGGGTAACTCTCGCAATGAGTTGTCCTATGGTGAATTGGCCATGCGAGTTGTCCTAGACCTGTAAACAATACAGATTTTAATGTATGTGGTGTGCAAATGTTTCTGTAGTTAAATAATTACATTTAAAGGTAAAGCAATCAGTTTGTCTTTAAAGTGAGAGGATCAAATCAGATTGTGCTGAAAATATGAAATTGGATCTTTCTTTGAAGAGAGGCTCACTGTTAATTAAGGAGTTTTATTTGGGTAAACAAATCCCATCAGAATCAACAGCCCTTCTAAGTAAAAATACATAATACGCTATCAATTTTATTCCTTACAATAGCTTGCCATGATGCAGTGTCAGAAGGAGATGAAGGTGGAACATATTAACTGTCCAAAGAGTTCAGATCTTAGTTTTAAATCCTAGTTGGAGATTATAGGCTAAAGTGGACTGGAGATTGTCTTCAATATCTGTGTCAAACAATTAAATCTTTATTACAGACCAGTGAGTTGTATCATTTGACAAATCCTGTGACAATTTTTGAATATATATATAACCTAATTATCTTTTCCAATGGAAAACTGATGACGTTTTGGGTGTCTCTTTAAGCCAATGTTGAGATTAGATTGGTTTGACTTCAGGCAGAACTCATTACTTGAAGAAGTTCTTCACTTTTTCACCTTTGACTTCCAATCATTTAATCCTTTCTTTCTGTGCAAATACTTTAACCCATCTTTAACAAGAGAACAATGACACAATGGAAATCCATAGTGTAAAAGTGGTTCTAAATCAGTCCTAACTGATTAATTTCATTTGTATTCACCAAACTTAACTCATGCTGGCTGAATCAATCAAAAAGCTATTACTTTCATACTTGCAAGTGTTGCCTTTAAAATCAATAAAAACTGAGTTCATTTTTAAGATACAATATATTACCAAAATAAAAGTTCCCATTTACTTGAGTGATAAATTTTTCAAAAAGCAGTGCAGTCAGCAGAAATCTGTTTGTTGACCCCACTTCCATTCCACTGTTTGCACTCTTCCTACTTTTCTGCTCTCTTACATTTATTTCAGGAACAAGAACATTATTAGTTCTATAGTTTCTTCCTATGTCTTTCAAGAAGCAGCTTAGTTTATGATCAATGAGTTCCCTGGAGGTCTTTCTGCCTCATAACCTTGAATATGTATTATATTTTTGCAAACTCCATTTCTATCAGAAAGATGATTCATTGCACACTCAATGTTTTATCTATCAAACTTTAGTAGGTATAACACGTTCCTTCACCAAAAAATGTATGGTAGCAACAAATATGTCCCCCACAACTTACAAATCCTTCTTTTATTCCCACAGCAGAAAAAAAAGGTTTAAAAGTTTGCAAGATTATGTCTCTTTTAAAGTTCACTGGTAATTCATTGCATTTTTGCTCTTCTGCAAAATAACAAGCAATGACTGTTATTGATTGCTTATTAGGCTTGTGCAGGTCTTTGAAAGGACATTTTGCTTTGTCAAGACTTTAATTGAAACATCCCTTGCAAGGGAACCAGACTTGTGAAGTGGTTCCTTACTTCTGTTTCTCAAAATAGAAGGATAATCTTACTTTGCTAGGTCACAGTGACTTCTGGCATAAGCGTAACATGCAAGGCCCTTTTAGCAAAGTGGGATGGCTGACTGAGCCCATCATAACTCTTTGTTCTGGTAAAGTGAAGGCTTTCCATCAAATTTTAATTGCAGTGATATTCATGTATCTGCATATGTATCTTCATGTATGAACTTATCTGACTGAGTTGCCAAAAGGATGCTTGATCTAAACATCATAGAATTATAGGACTGGAAGGAACCTTAGAGATCATCTAATTTGTAAATAATATGTGTACATTAGATGTTCATAATGGAGCATTTACACAGAGACCTTCAGATGAAGGTCTTTATGCCTTTACTAAGGGGACATGGTGGCTCAGTGGGTTAGGACGCTGAGTTTGTCGATCAGAAGGTTGGGTTGAATCCCAAGTGCCGCGTAACAGAGTGAGCGCCTGTTACTCGTCCCAGCTTCTGCCCACCTAGCAGTTCGAAAGCACGTAAAAATGCAAGTAGAAAAATAGGGACCACTATGGTGGGAAGGTAACAGCGTTCCGTGCGCCTTTGGCGTCTAGTCATGCTGGCCACATGACCACGGAGACGTCCTCGGACAAGCGCTGGCTCTTCAGCTTTGAAATGGAGATGAGCACCGGCCCCTAGAGTCGGAAACGACTAGCACACATGTGCGGGGGAACCTTTACCTTTACCTTTACCTATGCCTTTACTAAATATGTAGGTAGAGAGTCAAACTGGATTACAATAGTCATAAACACAGAAGCATTTTACTAAGAAAGCAGATTATTTCCACATATTCCACAAGTTAATTGTTCTCACTGTCAGGAAATTTCTCCTTAATTCTAGGTTGGTTCTCTCCTTAATTAGTTTCCATCCTTTTGTGCATATGTTGACATTGCACACATACTGAATTCAATCCTGATACCACAACAGGCCTCTGTGGATGCTACTCAATTGTAAATAACTGTTGATAAAGAAGTAAGGAAGATAGAATTTCCCCCACTTGACATTGCGTGGTCAGGGTGATCTCTCTCTCTCTCTCTCTCTCTCTCTCTCTCTCTCTCTGTGTGTGTGTGTGTCTGTGTGTGTGTTTGTGTGTGTGTGTGTGTGTGTGTGTGTGTGTGTGTGTGTGTGTGTGTGTGTAAATCCAGAAAGGCAGGAACACTCTCCAATGTCAGCCACAGAAGAACTATGCATGGTGTAGTAGGTGATGTCCTGTGTAGGTTTGAATCAAAAGCTTGCACTAAAATTTTGATCTAATTGTGCTGAATTCCTAAAGTTTCTGTTGTTAGCTAACTGTTGAATGGTATTTGGGAAGAATTGATTATCAGAAACATCATCAATCAACCTTGATAAAATATTCTGCATGGTTACTCTAAAGGGCCTGCTTTTCCTTCCTAGCACTTTCTGAAATGAATTTCTTCCATTGAAACTTTTCACTACACTGAGAACACAGGACATTGTCACCATGAAAATAAACAAGAAAAAAATAATCAAGAACTCCAGCAACTTCATATATCTTTAAAGTAACTCTTCCTTCCTTTCATCTTTCCTTCCTTCCTTCCAACAATAATAATTAGGCTATATTCCTGCTAGATCTCAGCTTGCTGTGATGGACCTGCTAGGAATAATACCAAATTGACTTCCGGTTAAGATCTGTAGGTAAATTCTTTCTTCATGGCTTTTATCCTAATGTGATCTCTTCTTGCCATTCTTATGAAGTTAAGCTAGATTTACATCTGCTTCAACAGGTCTACTTCAAAACTTCAGTTCCAACATCATCAGTTATACTCAGTCACAATGTTAAGCTCTCCTTTAGCTTTTACCCTGTCTGGAATAGTATAGGGTCCCCTGCTTGAGCAGGGGGTTGGACTAGAAGACCTCCAAGGACCCTTCCAACTCTATTATTCTGTTCTTTTAGTTGCAATGCACAGAAGGTGGAGCAACAAAATGGTGCATGTGACATGAGGGATAGAACTAGTTTGTTCTAGCCTAGTCTCTGCTTGCTTTATTAAAAAAAAGATCCTTGGGCAATGTTAGTTGCAGGGCTAAGCTGGGATTCAAGGCTTCAAAAATTTATTGACTTTCAATGTCCAAAACAAATATGATTTTAGAATATGGTTTTACTAACTTCTTATTACATGACTTTATTCCCTAATGACCAGTGTTGTCTTTCCTGCATGTTTGTTGTTATTCCTCTAAATATTTCTACATAATTAGCAAACAACTTGAAAGATTTGTTGTTTTCTTAGAATAAACTAATAGGAGAAAGAAAAAAAAATTGAAGCCAAATTAACCCCAACCTTCTAAATTAAAACAAAACCCATTACCCCTCACTCTTATATTTGATTTGAACATAAGGGTTTATAGCCAAAGTAAATAAATCATAGGTTTTTAATTCACTAAGTTTCAAATTCATTTAGGCCTGTCATATCTCACAAAAGAAAATTATCAAGGATAAAGAAGCAGTCAGGCATGATATTAAATAGCTGAACTTGTCAAAATAATCGCTATGTAGTTATGAAGTTCTGTTCCATATTGCTACATGAATTTGCTATCATGTTGTCTCCCTGCCTTAGGAAATCTGATTTGTTTTGAGATCCCTTCCTCATAGCATGCAATTCCTTGATTAGATAAAATTAAACCAATAAATGGCATTGTGTTTTATTTGATATCCCAAGAAGAATAGCTTAATGCTTAGGTGGCCATCTTCTTAGTGTATCTATTTCATTGTTTTTAATTGCAAATCAATAGCAAAACTATTCAGTTGAAACAGTTCCTGTGGTGCAGCTAAATGATGGAAAAAAATAAACACTATTAAAACTAAAGGAGCTTGACAAATAAAAAAGTCATAAGCAGTAATAGCAAGAGCAATTTTAGATACTGTGAATAATGTCCTTTGACATCCTCTTTTTGGAAGATAATGTATCACTTCGTTTAAACATTAGATATGCCAGTTTTATGTTTTGGGGCCTTAGATCTCTGCTCCCAAATTCTAATAGAACTACTTATTATTTTTATTATTTTCTTATTGTAAATGATGCTAGTAAGCACTTTAAAATGTGGATGTTTGCATATTTCCATTGCCTTACAAAGCTCTCTTACAAACATAATTCTTGTGTTGCAGATTTGAAGCATAACACCCATGCTTGCCCCCTATTTAAGACCCATTGCAGATTTTTGTTTTCTTAACATTATTACTTTTCTCTATGTGACTCAAAAAATGCAATTATGAAGATTTTCCTATGAGTGGCAGGATAGAGGATTACCATACAGAAACAAGTGGAACAGCAAATTACTTCATGAACATCAATAATATTCTGTTCTGTTCTTGTCCATGATTATTTTTTCCCTGGGTGTTGCATGTTGCAGCTTCCCTAGGCAGAAGCAACAATACAGAATAACAGAGTTGGAAGGGACCTTGGTGGTCTTCTAGTCCAACCCCCTGTTCAGACAGCATAAAGCAGTACTAACACTTCACATGATCTTGGTACTATACCTCTGTGGATGCAGCCTCAAACTGCATTGGCTTTTTTGGCAGCTGCAGCATACTGCTGGCTCATATTTAAGTGGTTGTCCACTAGGACTCCAAGATTCCTCTAACAGTTACTTCTGTTGTGCCACAAAGTACAATATCAATATTATTAACATCAATCCACCTATCATTTATATTTAGAAAACTTGTGATTTGGGAATATTAATCAGCATTTTGTTAAGCAGCAATGTAGGTATTCTTTCATGGAAGCATGAATTTAGTACTGCTTATGCACCAAAAATTATTTATGTGCAGCTACTGTTTGTCTGCCTTTCTTAACATCTTTCTTTTTTTACTTTTACTTTGGTTGGGGGGAGGGACTTGTTTCCATCTAAATTCTCATTGCTTCTTGAGCTTGACGGGAAAACACAGCAACTTTAGGCAGATGGTTGCAGCTGAGAGATTGTATTAATGTACGGACCATTAGCTGAACTGTTGTGTAAGTCATCAAAGACTTAAGTGGTTTAACAAATTGATATCTATGCCAGGGGGAAAAAACCCCCAAAAGTTCTATGAAATGATGTGTTAGTTCTTATTGGCAGTTTCTGAAATCAAAAGGACAGGCTGATACCAAAGGGAAATGTGCTTAAAAACAAACGGAAACCTTAAAGCAAAGTCATTGATGGCTTTGAACATAGAATTATAAAACACCTCAATATGTTCTGTGACTGTATTGTCCCTGCTGTCTTATATATATCCATATTCCTTTTCTTCTCTTTAGCCCAGCAGCATTTAAAGTGACATAGAGAAGCCTGTAAGTTATACCTTCCAGATATCCAATGGTACCAAGAACCCACACAGATTTGGTGGTTTTTAAGATGTAAGAGTAGGGAATAATAATGAAAGAATCAACTCCTATGAGGCAGTTGAATGTCTATGGAGATTCTCAGTCATCCAGGTCATGGTTGACCCAAAGGTGCTTTTTTATGAGGCAACTGGACTTTCTGGTTTTTCTTTGAAGATATTTTGCTCCTCATCCAAGAAGCTTCTTCAGCTCTGACTGGATGGTGAGGAATGGAAGGATTTATACTCCTTGCAGACAGCTGCTGATTTGCATTCTTTTATTGAGTTGTTGATGCCCCTGGAGGCTTATCTGTGTCATCAGGGTCACCTGAGAGGTACAAATGGGTGTGGAGCCTTTTTGGAACAGTTGAAAGGACTGTGTTGTAGACTAGAGATAGATCATGTCATATCCGTCTCCCTCTGTTGAGAGAGGCTGTTCATTTTTGATATAGATGGCCTCTTTGACCCCTCTTTCAAACCAGCGGTCCTCTCTGTCCAAAAGGTGGACTTTGGTGTCTTTGAAAGAGTGGCCTTTGTCTTTTAAATGCAGATGGCCTACTGAATCTTGTCCTGGTGGGTTTGTTCTCCCATGTTGTGCCAAGTGTTTATGAAGTTATCTGTTTTGTTTTCCCAATGTGTAGATATACACATGGCTCCCTGCATTGTACTGCATACACCATGTTGCTCAGTTTGTGCCTGGGTGTTTTATCTTTTGGGTGGACAAGCTTCTGCCTTAGTGTATTCTTGGGTTTGAATTGTGCATATTGTTGTGTTGGCTAAACATCCTCCTGAGCTTTTTCGATATTCCTGCAACATATGGAATGACTATGTTGCTTCGTTTATTGTTTTCTTTGTCTGTTATGGACTAGCTGCTGCTGGCTCTTTTTTGAGATTTGATATGAGGCAGCTGCTTTGAAAAGTAAGTAGAAGTAGCAATTGATTCAAAATGCAGCAGCTTTTCCCTTAACTAGTGGCATCCTTGGAATCTAGAACTCTTCAAGAATTTTCCCAAGGACTCCTCTAAATAATTTTCTAGGTCAGTTAAACTGATGGCTTAGAAACCCCCAGGTTACAGTATTTGATCTCTTCAGATAGAGCCAAACATGCAGGCATCTGAAAACTTTCTATAAATATGTGTCATGTTAGTATTGCCATTCCAGGTAGTCCTCAATTTACATCCACAATTGGAACCAGAATTTCTGTTGCTAAACAAAGTGGTTATTAAGTGAATGGTGCCTGATTTTGCAACCTTATTTTGTCGTGGTTGTTAAATGAATCACTTCTGTTGCTAAGTGAATCATGTGGTCATTAGGCAAATTCAGCTTCCCCATTGACTTTGCTTGTTGGAAGACACAAAGATTATAAATGGTGATCGCATAATCCCTGGATGCTGCAATTATCATAAATACATGCCAGTTTCTAAGTGCCCAACTGTATGACTGGGGGATGCTGCAATAGTTGTAAATGTACAATGGCAGTTTTCAGTGCCATTGTAACTTTCAACGGTTACTAAATGAGTTGATGTAAGTCAAGGAGTACCTTTATTCAGTGTCAGACTGATGCCCAATATATGGGATTCATTGAAGTAGTAAAGAAACAGTCTGATTATTAACTGCTTAATTTCATCACATCAGTCTAAACATTTCTGAATAGAAATCAGAAACGAAAAGGCTTGAAAATCCACCTTGTAATTGTAAAATATGCAATAAAATCTTCATTACACAGGTACTTTAATTAATTCATTGTGTAATTTTTAACTCAAGACCTAATTGTTTAAATTGGAAGGAAACCATTCATTTTTTTTAAACCCATAGAGCAAAATAGATCATGTCAGTATTCTCCAGTGTCCAGGAGAGGAAATTCAAAATGGTGCAAAAACTTTTCCTTGCAGTGTTTGGCAGATTCACCAAGAGAAAATCTTATGATTTCTCTTCATGTTAGTTTATAGTGTGGATTACATAGGTGGCTTTGGGTGTTAGGGTAACTGAATTATACTATATAGGTATTTGGTTCATTTTATAAAGCCAATGAGCTTTGCTTTCAATTACCAGCTCTGATGTTCCATGTGGAATTTATGCTACACCTGTACAAAAATGGATGACCCTGTCTGCCTGAAACTAATTGGTCAGTGAGGGAGCAAATGACCTTCAAGAATTCATCAATTTTCTTTCTCAGTTTTTGCAGGTATTAATACCTCTGTGATGAGCTGATTTTTTTTAAAAAAAGTGGAATAAGTACATTTAATAAATACATTTTTACTGCAGTGACAACAAATAGTGACACAAATGTATAGATTTTTGGGAGAAAAAGGTCTTTTTCTCCATCAGGTATTAGTGGACCAAAAAAAATATAATACACAGCAACAGTGATAGAAAATCCAAGTGGTGGACAGGGTAACAAAATGCCACCTGTTAGTTCATTGAGCATGAATGATTTGCCATGATCAGATCAGAAAATTCACATTGAAGATGACAGGAAAATGTCTCATTTCCTTTGTATTAGTTTCAAGGAACAAGATGTCTCTAGGAATCAAAATACCCACAGAAATTTCAGACACATCAGCTAGTAGCATAAGACTCTGGGAGAAGGGAAAAATAATATTCAAAATATTGTTTGTCTGTTAGGAAGAGAATTTAAATAATAAGTCTGATGTTCATAGTTGGCATCTGAATAAACTGGAACATATTAAGCATGGACCTTCTGGGGCAGGTGTTGAGGGAAGGAAAAAGCTATGACTATACAACTGAAGCCTTTCTTTTTTTACAGGACAGACATAAAAAGGCACAGGACTTCAACTGCACAGTCCCAGCTGCCATCTTGATTTTTTTTATTATTATTATTTCCTTTTCTCCCCAGATCCCCCCAGCATTGACAAAGTTGACAGATTAATACAATTTTGATTCTATCTGAAGATGGATGCCTTTGGTGGCTTTTATATCTACAAGTATACAAACAAAAATGCTCAAAGTGCAGTTCATTTCATGGGTGAAATTTCCTCAATTATTCCCTGCTTTTTTTGGGGGAAAAAATCTAAACTCATTTGAAATGACATAATTCTACTTTCTTGACTTTTACACATTATACCACAGGTGTTACATAAAAAAGGCAGAGCTTATAATAGAAACTTGTATTACTAGTCAGAAAAATGAAATGATTACAGTACAATTATTAAATACTGAAGTGATTATGGTGCCATGTCTCATCTGTGTCCCATAACCTTCAGAATGGGTGGTGACTAACTTACAATCAGTTTGAAATTACTGTGGATTTTTGTAAGGGACTCTGCGTAATTTCTCCAAGGTATTTCTGTGACTCTGCCTACCAAGAAATCCCAGGGTTTTCCGTAGACTAGATCAGTGTTTTTCAAACTTGATAATTTTAAGAAGTGTGCACTTCAAGTCCCAGAATCCCACAGCCAGCATGCTGGTTGATGAAGCCCACACATCTTAAAGTTGCTAAGTTTGAGAAACTTGGAACCAAATTATAAAGTTGAAAAAAAACAATCTTGAAGAAGGCAGTGGCAAACAACTTCTATATTATTTAGTAAGAAAACAAGATGGATGTGTTCATTAGCTAAGTTTGCCTTGAGAGAGCTTTTGCTATAGAAAACGTCTGCCCTCATTAATTGAGATTTCTTCCATCAGTCATGTCGTGTTACTTGCATTGAGAACCTCAGTAACAGCAACACAGAGCAATATATAATTTTTGGTGGCAAAAAGCAAAAAAAGTAATTCCATGCTATAATGAATATGCTCACAATATCATTAGTACAGATTTCCAGCTGAAATCCTGTGATATTTATTTTAATTGCCCAATTAACTAAAAGCAATATTTTTTTAAAAAAAACCTTAATCTTTAATTTAGACATTAATTTACATTCTGATCAATTATTGTTGGCTCATATGTGATTTCATGTTGAAAGATGGGTGAGTCTTGCTTATTTGCATTTGGCTGGAAAAAATATTGATTTTTGCTTGTAATAGCTTTCTACATTTATTTATTTGTTATATTGTCTAAAGGCAGCATACATAACATTCCCCTCTGATTTTTTTCCCTTGCAACAATAACTCTATTGACGGATCCAAAGTCCTCCATGGCTGAGGGTGGAGTTAAATCTGAGTCTCCTTTAACCACTACACTACAGTTTAGGTCATTGAGTTTCTAGAATACCTTGTCCTAAGCTAGTTCTATGATCTGTATTCTCTTGCAACTTTTGTCCAAGAATATATGTATGAATTGTTGATTCATTCTAGATGAGAAAGATAGCTTCTGGGAGTAAGTTATGGAGCATCCACAACTTACCTCCAGAAGCTGTGGATGGTCCATCACTGGAGGTTTTCAAGAAGAAACTGAACAGCCATTTGCCTGGAACGATACACAGTCTTCTGCTGAAGCAGTCTAGCCCAATTATAGTTGAGAAGATAATTTGAATAAATTTATGGCAACAGGGTATGAAGGTAGGTGCACACCATTTTGTGCTTATCAGTTGCATTTTTGAATTGAATGGAATGGAATAAACATTGCACCTAACATCAGGAAGGATCTCTGAATTTCAGCCAGTACTAATTATTCTACTAAACTTTCCCATCAGTAATGCTTTGACAGAAACTAAGCTGGATTTGTACATATATACACAAAAGTGACAGGCTCAAATAGTAGAAAAAAACAAAATGATCCTCTCCACAAAATAGGATTTCAGCAAAAAAAGAATTAAATAAAATGTGAATAACATAAGTCTAACCACTTTAATCATCTTGTCACCTGACATCCAGCTACTGTTCTTCAAGCTACTTTCTTCATTTATGAGTTATTTGAAGTTTTATTCATTGGGTCCTTCCTAATGAAGTTTTTGAGATGAAGTCCCCATGCCTCTTTCACCAGCTTTAGGAGATGACAAGGGTCCAGATCTCGGATTTCCATTTTAACCTATTGTTTATTTCTTTGTAACCTTTTCCCTTATAAGAATGTGTGTGTGTGTGTGTGTGTGTGTTTGTGTATCTGTCTGTCTGTATACTTTTTGATCGATTATCTACCATCTATATCAGGACAGCCACAGTATAATAATTGGCATATGGTGCCCTGGGATGGTCCTTAAGGCATCCTAAGATTGACTCTTTGAAGAGAAGGTAATTTTTGGTCTCATACATGGCAGAGGTCCCATCCAAAGCAGAATTCAGTGTTCAGAACAGATCAGTATATTTCATTCAGGGCATCTTCAGTTAACAAATAATCCTGGATATATTCCTATTTATAAAATCACAAACTGAAATGGAGAAAATATCTTGGAGGACAATTGTCATATAGGCAGAAAAAAGAAACGACCAAGCTTGTTGTTTTTTGTCAGCCTTTTGAGATAGGCCATGGGTAGGCAACCTCTGTTGCCTACCCATGGCCTATCTCAAGCTGTGCTGACTCAGGAATTCTGGGAGTTGAAGTCCATGAGTCCTAAAAGAGCCGAGGTTGCCTACCCCTGAGATAGGCCAACTCAAGGAACAGAAACCATAAGGACTGTTGTAAGTTTAATAACAGAATCTTGAAAACCTGTCATAGATTCCCCCTGTCTTCTCTTATGCCACAATCCTTCTCTTCTTGAGAGAGACTGCTAAAGGCTCCTGCATACTATTTGTCACATACCGCATTTGCCAACTTTATCTCTGTTCTCTAGATACCTTGGCGTGAAAAAAAAGGCTTGGTTTGGAAAGGTACTTCGGACCTCCTCTCCTGTTCAGAAGTTGCAGTCCTTATGTTAGTTTTGACCTCAGAAAAATCATGGGTACAGCATTTGGAAGGCATCCAGGTTTCTTTTTTAAAAAGTTTTTTATTTTTATTTTCCCAACTCTCCCCCATATATATCAACAAATATACCGTAATCTTTTATCAAGTATTAACATACATTCTTTTAACATTCTTATCTATCAGATACTCTTAATAATGTGAATACATACACATAAATTTTGGTGTTGCTCGTCCATTTCCTCTTTTACTGTATCCACACTCCTTCTCTCTCTTCCCTCTTCTCTACCTTCTTTCTCCCTTTCTTCTCTTTCTTCCCTACTTCCCTCTTCTTCCTCTCCTCTCCTCTTTCCTTCACCGCTCCCCTCCCATTTCTCCCCACTTCTCCTCCTCTTCTCCTCCAACCTTCCTACTTCCTTCCCCCCTCCACTACTCTCTTCGCTCTCTCCTCTCCTTTCTTCCCTCTCATTCCTCTTCTGATACAATTCAGGGGTAATGTCTGTGCAACTCCTCTTCCTAGATTCCTAGATTCCCTAAGACTTTCTTAGGGATCGGTTACAAACAGTGAGGGTCGGGTCTGCTTTGTCCACCCCCCTGAAGCTTTGCACCGGCATGCCACAGGGCTGTGTGCTTAGCCCCTACCTGTACTCTTTATACACTTATGATTGTGTATCATCTGACCCATCCACTGCGATAATCAAGTTCGCAGATGATACAACTGTGGTGGGTCTTATTACAGGTGGGGATGAGACAGCATATAGGGCGGAGGTACAAAAACTATCCATATGGTGTAGTAACAAAAACTTGCACCTAAACATCAGCAAGACGAAAGAGATGGTGTTAGATTTCCGGAGGAACCTGCCCCACTTTACATCGGAGAGAACTGTGTAGAGAGAGTTTCCTCTTTTAAATTTCTGGGAGTCTACCTCTGTGAAGATCTGACCTGGAAAGTTAACACAACTCAGGTGGCTAGAAAGGCCCAACAGAGGCTTCACTTTCTTAGGGTCTTGCGGAAGAACAGGGTAGAACAACAGCTAATGACCCTCTTTTACCGGTCTACTATAGAGAGCGTCCTCTCGTATGGTATTGTGGTTTGGTATGCTGGTCTGACAGCCACGGACAGGAAAGTATTACAGAGGGTAGTGAGCACAGCACAAGACATTGTGGGTTGTTCCCTGACACCACTGGATGACATTGCCAGGGCTCGTTGCCTTGGAAGAGTGAGGAAGATTCTCAGGGATGACTCACACCCTGGACGGTATCTCTTTACTCTCCTACCATCCGGTAGGAGATATAGGAATATAGCCAGCTGTACCAACAGGCTGAAAAACAGCTTTTATCCGTGGGCTGTTAGGCTTTTAAATGGGACATAATCTTTTGCAGAATTGACTTGGGAGGCCGGTGTGTGGTGTTGTTGGTTCACATGGTGTGGTGGGATGGAGGGTTTGTTGTCACTGTGTTGGGGGGGAGAGAGCACGGGGGGAGGCTCAGCTAATCTCAATGTACACATGTTGTACTTTGACAATAAAGGTTTATTTTTTTTATTTTCAATATCTATATTAGGTATAATAACATTACTTTTCTATTACATTAATACTTCTATAAATCTGACCTTCTCGGTATATACTTCTATAAATATTTATACTAGCTCCGGTTATCCAATACTGTGTCGCCTAGGTTTCCCTTCTTATCTCCTCCTTTTTCTTCCATCTAAATTAGTGTTAGCTATCTTTTAACCATATTCTCTTTTCACCCAATTATAAAATTTTCTCCAAATTTCATAATACTCTGACTCTGTCATATCTTTAATTATCATTGTTAATCTGTTCATTTCCGCGCATTCCAATATTTTCCCGATCACCTCTCGCTTTGGGGGGGGGCTTTCAGTGCTTTCCAATTTTGTGCAAACACAATCCTAGCTGTGGTGGTTATATGAATAATTAAATATGTTTTCTCTTTGCTATATTTCTCTGGTAAAATACCCAACAGGAATGATTCTGGTCTTAGTTCTATATGTTCCTGTATCATCTTTTCTATCCATGTTCTAATTATATTCCAATATGTTTTAGCTTCTACACACCATATGATAAAAGAACCTGGTTTTTGATGGCATTTCCAGCATTTCATAGATCCATCCTTGAATATTTGAGCTAATCTTTCTGGAGACATGTGCCATCTATAAAACATTTTGTACATATTTTCTTTATACTCTGTTGCCATTGTCAGTTTATAGTTTCTTTCCCATAACTGCTGCCATCTATCTAATTCAATCGTATATCCAAAATTTCTTCTCCATGTTATCATTGACTCTTTCACTTGTTTCTTCTCTAATTCCCTATGTAGTAACTATACATTTTTAAATCCATTTTTCTTCAGTTCCCATGAGTATTCCATCTAACTCTGTTGCCCCCAAATTAAAACCATCTATTTTAACATCTTTTCCATATCTAGATTGTATTTGGTGCTCATCTACCAATCCATCTTTATTCCTTGTTCCTCTAATTCAGGGGTGTCAAACTCAATTTCATTGAGGGCCGCATCAGCATTGCGGTTGCCCTCAGGGGGCCGGGTGGGTATGGCCAGGGTGGGTGTGGCCTACTGGGTGGGCATGGCTAGAGTGTGTATGGCCTACTGGGTGGGCGTGGCCAGCTCTACATCGTTCGCATCAAGGGTGCCTATGGGGACCTGGGCAGGAGTGAGACAGATCTGAGGGTCTCTGGCAGAAGGAGGGTCTCTGGGCCAGGGCCAAGGTAGTGGGGGCCGTTCCCTCACTGTTTCCAGGATGGCTTCGCGGGCCACATGAAATCATTTCACAGGCCGGATCTGGCCCCCGGGCCTTGTGTTTGACATGTCTGCTCTAATTGTTGTTTGGTTTTCAGCTCCCCTGTGTCTGTTAGTAAGTCTTTATATCTTGTAATATTTCCCATATTAAACATATTGCGGTGTATTAGCACTTCCATAGTTGAAAGTCAATTTGGAATCTTCAAATAATGTTTTCTCTTTATTTTCTCCCAAACCACCAATAAAGAATTCCTTATATAATGTCTCTGGAAATAGCTATGTATTCTATTTTTTCCATACCAAATAAAAGCATTCCATCCCAACTGCAAATCATGTCCCTCTAATGTCAATAATCTCGTGTTGCTCAATAAGATCCATTCTCTCATCCATGATAGTGCTGCAGCTGATAATATAATTCCCAATTAGGTAGACCAAACCCACCTCTGAGTCCTGCATCTTGTAACATTTTTACATTAATCCTTGCCTTTTTTCCCTGCCAAATATACTTCAGAATTATTTTATTAAGCCCCTCAAAATATTTCTTTCCTAATCTAATTGGTATTGTTGAAAACAAAAACAATCATGGTAATATATTTGTTTTGATTATCGCAATCCTTCCCATTAATGATAATTGTACATTTTTCTATTTATCCAAATCTACTTCGATTTGTCTTTTCAATTTGTGATAATTATCCTCTTTAATTGTTGCACATTTTGCTGTCAAGTGAATCCCCAGATATTTTACCTTCTTTACAATCTGTATATCTAGCTTTCCCATCAATTCTTTTTTTTTTGTTTTTCAGTAATGTTTTTCACTAGCATTTTTGTTTTATTTTTTATTAATCTTCAATCCTGCTACCTCACCATATTTTTCTATTTGTTCTGTTAATACAGGTCCTGTCTCTAGTGGTTCCTCTAAGATAAATACTAAATCATCTGCAAAAGCTTATAGCTTATATTCTTCCCTCTTAATTTTCATACCTTTTATGTCATTATTCTGTCTTATACTTCTGTTTAGTACCTCTAATGTCAAGACAAACAATAATGGAGATAGAGGGCATCCCTGTCTTGTTCCCTTCATAATATTAATCTTCTCAGTCATATCTCTATTTGTCATTACTTGGGCTGATTGCTTATTGTAAATTGTTTTAATTACATTTATAAATTTCTCCCCAAAGTCCATAGTCTGTAACTGCCTTATCATGAATTGCCAGTTCACATTCTCAAATGCCTTCTGTGCATCCAGGAACATCAATACCATCTGTTTTTCTGGGTGTGCTTCATAATATTCTAATGTGCTCAATACAATTCACATATTGTCTCTAATCTATCTTTTAGGTAGGAAACCATTTTGATCCAAATGTATAAATTCATTTAAAAACGTTTTAAGTCTTTCTGCCATTATTGATGCAAATATTTTATAGTCCTCATTCAGTAAGGAAATGGATCTATAATTCTTTATTTTCTGCATTTCCGTTTCTTCCTTTGGTATCAGGGTAATAAGTGCTTCCAACCATGAATCTGGTATTTTTCTTTCCCAACATCTAATATATTTAATTTGTCCACCATATTTTGAAAAGATTTTGGAATTGTTCTCCTTAGGGTCTTGTTTTTTTTGTATTATAATCCAGCTCAGGCTTTACAATAGCATTAAAATCACCAATCATACATATACTTTCATATTCTAATTCTATTATTTTCTTGTGTAATTTTGAATAGAAATTTTCTTGGTTTTCATTTGGTGCATAAATCGCTACCAATAATGATTTTTTTACAATTCATAGTTAATTCCACCATTAAGATTCATCCTTATTCGTCTGAGTATATCAATTTAGTTTGTATTGCTTTCTGAACATATAATGCCACACCTCTTTTACTCTGATCCACAAGTGAGGTATATAATTCTCCCAATTTTGGATATTCTAATAGATTTTTATGTTGTTTCCTAATATGAACTTCTTGCAAACAAGTTATGTCCATTTTTTTTATTGAAAAGTTTTATCATACATTTTATCTTTAACAATCCCCCCTACCCCTCCCCTATCCCTCCCTCCCTACCCCTCCCCCCTCCCCTCCCCCCCAACTTCCCAGAGCTAAGTACAAGGTATAAAAAACAAAAAAAAAACAATCATAAACATCCATATGCTAACAACCATAAACTCTAAAATCTATCTCTCTCTAGCTCATATAGGATAACTACAAACACTATTAATATAAAATATATAAAAAAGAGAAAAAAAAAAGAGAAAAGAAAGGAAGACTTATTCAAATGCTACATGAAACTTTTTAGTCCCATATTTATTCTGGATATACTCGATCCATTTTCTCCACTCCATAATATAACGTTCTTGCGAGTGATCTTTCAAATAAGCCGATATCTTTGCCATCTCTGCCAGGTCAGAAACCTTTAAGGTCCATTCTTCTATAGTCGGCAGTTCCTCCTTCTTCCAATACTGACCTATTAAGAGTCTTGCTGCCGTAATTAAATTCAGCATCAACTTAGTCTCCACAACTGTAACATCTGTAATTATTCCCAACAAAAAAAGTTGCGGACAAAACTTTATCCTTTGCTTAAAAATCTTCTGCATATTCCACCAAATTTTTATCCAAAAAGCCTTAACCTTTTTACAAGTCCACCATATATGAAAATATGTTGCATCTTCTTCACCACACCTCCAGCATTTAGGCTGATAGTTCGGATACATACTTGCAAGCTTTTTAGGATCTAAATGCCATCTGTAAAACATTTTATAAAAGTTCTCTCTTAAATTTTGAGCTTGTGTGAATTATACGTTCCTCACCCAAATCCTTTCCCACGTGTCCATTGTAATAACTTCTTGGATGTTTTGGGCCCATTTAATCATACAATCTTTAACAAGTTCTGTTTCTGAGTCAATTTCTATCAAAGCAAGATATATCCGTTTAATATGTGCTGGACCCTGATTTCTGATTTGCTTTATCAGATTTTCATCAGTCATTGTAAAACCAGTTTTCTGATCTTCTTTCCACCTGGCCCGTAGCTGAGTATATTGAAACCAAGTTTGGACAATCTTCTCATCTCGCAAGAGGCTGTATGGTTTCAGACACCAGACATTTCTTTCCAAACTTAAAATCTCCTTATACGTACAGTAGTCACATCATGTTTAAAACCAACATTTATATTTTCTATTGCGTGTTTTGGGATTGCCCACAATGGTATCTTGCAATCTAACTTATGTCTATACTTCTTCCAAACTCTCAACAATGCCTGTCTTAAAATATGCACTCTAAACACATTATCTACCTTCTTATCATACAACAAATATGCGTGCCAGCCAAACAACAAGTCGTGGCCCTCAAGATTTAATAATCTCTCTTGTGTCAAATTAAACCAATCACTTATTCCTGCTAACGCAGCAGCTTCATAATATAATTTAAAATTGGGCATTTTAAGACCACCTCTTTCACGAGTATCCTGCATAATCTTAAGTTTAACTCGTGGCCTTTTCCCTGCCCAAACAAATTTATTGATACCTCGCTGCCATTCCTCCAGATTAGAATCTTTCTTAAGAATTGGTATCATTTGAAATAAAAATAAAAATTTAGGCAGGACATTCATTTTCACTGCTGCGATTCGCCCCAACAAAGACAGTTGCAATTTTTCCCAACTCTCCATTTCTTTTTGAATTTTCCCCCATAATTTTTCATAGTTGTTTTTATATAACTTTGTATTAGAGGGTGACAGAAGCACCCCCAAATATTTGACCCTTTTAACAATCTCGAATCCAGTTAATCCTTCTAAGAGAGCCTTTTGCGAAGCTGTCATATTTTTGGCCAGAATTTTAGTTTTTTGTATATTAACTTTAAATCCAGAAACCTTCCCATATTGCATTATTATCTCCATCAGGTCCACAACAGAGTTCTCCGGCTGGGTCACTGTAACAACCAGGTCATCTGCGAACGCTCTCAATCTATAATCCTGATCTCTAATTTGTATACCCTTAATTTTTTCCGAATTCCGTATTTTAACCAATAATATCTCCAATGTTAACACAAATAACAAGGGCGATAACGGACACCCTTGCCTTGTGCCCTTCTCAATATTACATGCTTCTGTCAGGCTATTATTAACTATAATTCGGGCAGTTTGTTTTTGATATAATGCCCTAATCGGTTGCAAAATTTTTTTCCCCAAAATTCATTTTATCTAGAACTTTCATCAAAAATTGCCAATTCAATTGATCAAAAGCTTTTTCAGCATCTAAAAAGATTAGCGCTGCAGGGATCTGGTTGTTCCTCTCCAAAAACTCTAACACATCAACTATATGCCTCACATTATTTTTCATTTGCCTACCACTAATAAACCCCGTTTGGTCCCCATGAGTCACCTGTTGCAGAACCCTCATCAGTCTATTAGCCAACACCTTAGCAAATATCTTATAGTCTGTATTTAAAAGTGATATCGGTCTGTAATTTTTAACTTGAGTAGCATCTTGGTCTTCCTTCGGAATCAAAGAAATAAAAGCAGTTTTCCAAGACGGAGGCACCTTTCCCCCCTTCTGAATTTTCTGGAACAGTTCCTTTAACGGTTTTATCATCTCTAATTGTAAATTTTTGTAATAAGCCACAGTCAAACCATCCGTACCTGGCGCTTTATCCACCTTCAATTCCTTAATTGCTATAAGAATTTCTTCTTCTGTTATCAATTGGTTAATCCCGTCTTTTTGTACTTGCGTAAGGACCGGGATGCTAGCATTCTCCAAATATACATCAATATCTTTTTCATTAATCTTCTCCTTAGCATATAATTTAGAATAAAAATCCACAAAAGCTTCCTTAATAAGATCCTGTTGAAACACAACCCTTCCCTTATGCTCAATTTTATCTATATTAGAAGCCCTTTGCTTTTTCCTCAGTCTATAAGCTAGCCATCTACCTGGCTTATTAGCATTGCAAAAGGTGTTGTGCCTGGCAAACCGCAAATTGGTTGCCACTTGGTCAGCCATTAATTTATCAAATTGTCCTCTTAATAACTTAATAACCTCCTTAGTCTTCACATCCGCTGGATTCAAAATCAAAGCCTTTTCTTTTTCCTTAATTTCATTTTCCAATTCTTTCCTCCTGGCTTCCAAAGTACGTCTGTGTTTATTATTCATATATATCAACACCCCTCTCATATAGGCCTTGCTAGCATCCCAAACCATGTCCATAGAAGTATCCTTATTCATATTAATTTCAAAAAAATCCTTCATCCGCTGTTTACATTCTTCCACATTTCTCTGATTTCTAAACAAATTCTCATTTACGCACCACGAGCGCCTATCTCTATTCTCCTTATTAATCTCTAGCCAAACTGGGCTGTGATCAGAAATAGTTCTTGCACATATCTTCACCTTCTTAATCCTTATCCTCCTGTACCGCTCTGCCTGCTCCTTTTATTCCATGGTCTTTCCTTCTGGCAGGGGTGGTCGCAAACACCTGGCTCCGCTCCAAAAATCCTGGAGCAGAGACGCTGAACAGCTGGGAGCAACCCAGGCTACGGGGGAGTTCAATCCTTCAGCCGCCCAAGCTTTAAGCTCAGGCAGCCCCAGAGAACTCAACCCCTACCTGGGGCCTCACCCCCTCCTCTTCTCCCGAGGAGGGGGCTTCCAATCCACCCGAACAGCTGATCGGCGCTGTTTCGGGTGAAAACAACACAGCTGAGCCGTGGGCAGCCCGAAAAGGCTGTCTCCGGCGCCGCGCCACCACCGGAAGTCAAGTTATGTCCATTTTTAATTTCCCCAGTTTATTTAGTGTTCTTTTCCTTTTTATGGCTGAGTTTAGTCATTTAGGGACACGGTGGCTCAGTGGGTTAGGACGCTTAGCCTGTGGATCAGATGGTCGGCAGTTTGGCGGGTTGAATCCCGAGTGCCGCGTAACAGAGTGAGCGCCTGTTACTCGTCCCAGCTTCTGCCAACCTAGCAGTTCGAAAGCACGTAAAAATGCAAGTAGAAAAATAGGGACCACTACGGTGGGAAGGTAACAGCGTTCCGTGCGCCTTTGGTATCCAGTCATGCCGGCCACATGACCACGGAGACGTCCTCGGACAAGCGCTGGCTCTTTGACTTTGAAACGGAGATGAGCACCAGCCCCTAGAGTCGGAAACGACTAGCACGCACGTGCGGGGGAACCTTTACCTTTACCTTTACCTTTACCTTAGTCCATTTATATAAGAGATAAAATTGCTTTTATCTCTTCTTCCATGATTAAAGTTTTAGCTGATCTCGTCGTTCTCATCTTTCTTTGCTCTTTTACCTCTTTTGCTCTTGTCCCTCCTCTCAAAACCCTTTCCTCCTGTTCTTTACTATACTCACTCCATTGCTTCTCTGTCTCATCTCCCTGATATCTAATTTCTCTTTCCCCTCTCAGCCTTTCTTCTTCTTGCTGCCCAAAGTAATGATCATAAAAGAGTTCTGTTTTCTCTAATGTGTCCAGTCTATGTCTCTGTCCTTGCCAATTTACCATTACTCCTTCTGGTATTAACCATCTAAAATTTATCCCTTCTTTAATTAAGCATTTCATCAAAAATTGGTACTCCTTTCTCAAATCTCTCACTCTTCTTGGAATCTGTTTTAATATCACTATCTCTCTTTATATTTTACTGTGGCATTTCTCAGCTTCTGTAATATATCTGCCCTTAATGTTTTTTTTAGTAAATTTTATATGAACCTCTCTAGGAAGATTATTCCTCATCGCGTATCTAGTATGTATTCTAAATATCTCATCTATATCGTTAATTATCTTTTCCTTGCTTTCCTCCAATGCTTCTGCTAATATTTCCACCCTCACATCTGCTAAGTTCTCTCCCTTTTCTTCTTCAACATTTTGGAATCTTAAATAGTAATCAGCTCTATCCATTTCTAAAAAGATAATCATTTTTCCCTGATTCCTATCTGTTAATGTAAGTCGATTATCCATCTCCTCTACTCTCTTATCTGTTGATTCATTTTTTTTCTTCCACTTGTTGCAGTCTTTGCTTGGAAAGGTCCTTAGGACCTCCTCTCCTGTGCAGATGTTGCAGTCCTTATGTTAGTTTTGAGCTCATAAAAATCATGGGTTATAAATGAATGGGTACAGCATTTGGAAGGCATCCAGTTTTCTAAAGTACAAAAGTTGTGGTCTGTAACTTTAACTTTTTGGTAGTCCCTTCTAATTTTGGAGCTGCAAATATTTATTTGGGAGGTCTGCTATTTGCCTCAATCAGAATATCACAAATATGCAGGCAGTTGTACTGAAGCTGCCTGAATATCTCTGGGCAACTGTTCTATGTGCTTGGATGTAGTTATTTGTCCTGTGCAGGTGTGCTGATTGCCTTGACATTATATACTGAGTATTAGAATTGACATTATCTACCAGAAGCCATACTTAAAGCATCAGAGCCAAATGGCTTTTGAGCATCTGTTGGGTGAAGTGATACGACTGTTCCAATCACATAAGTAAAAAAACAACATAGATACTCTTTGCTGGATTGATTGATTTGACAGAATCCCTTTTAAATTAAATATTTGGACTGATAATTTTCACAGCTCACATAATGATGCATTTGGAGAAAATGGGAGGAAATATGATGGCTTTGCATATTTTCCAAATAAGCATGCTTCAGCCTTCGTAACACCAAATGTTGCATACTGATAGATGTGCACATGGCAATTATATAGTAACCTAAAGTAATCTAGATTTTATCTTGCATACCCAAATTAATTTCACTTGAAATTGGTCTTATAACACCGATAAAAAACTTACTGCTTTAATGAACCAAACACATCTAATAACAATGTATCTTTTATTACAAAGTATTAAATGGGTTTAAAGTATAATTAACTCCAAATTAATGTGATGCTTACGATAATGTAAATTCTGACTTAGATTTCTTTTGATCATTTGGTTTAATCTCATCAGTTTCAGCCCTGGGAAGCATTATGGTTTTGCTTTATACAAATATAGAGAATATCCTGTAAAATAGCCTCTATCTAAATTTTGCATAGCCATGGGCATTTACGGAAGTAAACATAATAGAATGGTTATTGTAATATTGAGATAGTAGTCATGCAAAAAGAATGATGTTGCCAACTAGGAAAAAATAGCAATGCTAACCATTTAGGGAAACCTGAGATTATATGTACAAAGTCAATCTAACTAATTAAAACATATTATCTCTGACAGTCTTTAATGAACTGTTATCACAAGTCGTGACACTGTTTACAAGGGAGCCCCTGATATCTCTAGTAAAATGTTTCATTTGAAAACATTGAAAAAGGCCCACTTCAAAGCACATACAGAAGTCCTAGTAAATAAAATCTTTTTTTTTCCTGTCTAAATAGCTACATTGGTCTCTGATTTGCTACTAAGCTGACCTCAGGCTACTTCTTACCACTACAAAGTCTTATATAGCTTAGGAGTTGGATATCTAAAAGGGTCCCTGTTCCCTTAAGTTATACCCCCTCAACTAGGTTCTAGTCACAGGTAAATGTGGAATCATGTACTGAGGTGCAACATTTAGCTGTAATTTGATATATGGCAACCTGGGTGGAAATATTCTTGATACATATGATTGGTTGGGAAATTCCTGTTGAGTATAAGTGCCATAATTGTACCTCTTTGTCAACAGTTTTTTGATGTTATAGGTTAGTTTTGCTTTATTTTATTGAATGTATTTTTATTAGTTAATGACTGAACTAAAATTTATGTCAACCTCATCATCTCAGCATTTGGTTAGCAGGTATTGCTGCGACTTCTAATCTGCCTCGACATTGATCTTTATTTTGGTTTTCAGCATGCTTTCAGTCTGATATTTTAATTCCTTGTAATTTCTCTATAACATTTGTTTTAAACATTGAAAGACAGATTAAAATGGGTTGAATGTTTAAATAAATGTTTGATTATAGGATCACTCAGCCAGTTAATCATCCACGTGAACTGCTCATTAAAACTTCTATTCACATAAAAAGGGAGAATTTCCATGTACTTGACTTAGAGTACTACTGCTATCTGATTCTTCAATAATATACTCAAATTTCATCAACATTATTATTTATGTACAATGATACACTTGCTGCACCAGTTTTTTTTAAAAATGTATAACATACTTCTTCCTTTTCATACTTCTTAGAACATAAAATTCCCAGAAGGCATAGCCTTTACCGGGCTTCTGTGAAGCTTTGATTTGAAGCTTTGATTGAAAGGTGATTCACTGAATCACTTGCTTGAATCAAATTTTCAGGTTAAGCCTAGAATTGGTTTGTCATGTCAAATTGTACCAGACACCTTCAAATTATTTCAACAGTTCAATGCATTTTTGTCCATTCGTGCATGTACCTTTATCAAACTGAATTTTCAATCTGATTCAGCAATTCAAGTAGATGATTCAGCTCCACCACTCAACTTTTCAAATAACACCGACAGTTTGACTGACTGAATCAATGATTTAATTGATAATGACAACCTGAATCAGATGTTGCCTGATTTGCACCATATCTGCCATGATTTCCACACTAAAGTTCCAGGGTAACTTGATACATATTCTCTATGATTATGAAAGGCATTAACTTCTAATCAGTACATAGCTAGAATATAAGCTCCAAGATTCAACTAGTGTTACCAGTGTTGGTAGAAGGGTTCCTGATATGGGAGAAAGTGGGATTTAAATCTACATGACAATTACAACCACATCCATACATAATTATAAACAATCATTCTAAAAACACCAAGATTATGAATTATGATTTTTTTTCTGGGGAGAAAGAAAGAGACAGGTATTGGAAAGGGCAGTAATTTGCTATTGTTGTCTTGTAAATTCTGATTCAGAGTTTCACCATTAAAAGTGCAAAGCTGGATCCATTACTTGCAGGATTATTAAATAAATTTAAACCAAGCATGTATTGGAGAGCGAGAGAGGGAGGGAGGGAGGGAGGGAGGGAGGGAGGGTGAGATATATATATATATATATATATATATATATATATATATATATATATATATATAGATAGATAGATAGATAGAGAGAGAGAGAGAGAGAGAGAGAGAGAGAGAGAGAGAGAGAGAGAGAGAGATCACAAGATAATTGGTTATTTGGTTACTCAAATCTATATTGTACTATTATTCCTTAAAAATCATTTGGAATCCTTGGTTTCAACTTGGAGAGATGAAGAGAGGAATAGCATAAGAGGCCAAAACCATTTAAAAAGTCCATGTAACCAACAGACATGACATATCTAGAAGACTTTAAATTAAAATGTTTGCATTAGAGGTAATTCTTAATCATTCTGATTGAGAAAGAATTCTGGAAGTTTATCTTAACTGGATTTTTTTTTCTTTTTTTTTGCTGTTACTGTTGGATTTTTTTTCCCTGTTTTTTGTATTTTATTCCTATCAAATACAACATACAACATAATAAATACAGTATATAAATGAAAAAAGAAAAAAAATCATATTTACTACTGCACAGCTGTCATTGTAATTTAGTGAATTTTCATGGGCATCATTTGAATGGTAACACCAATCCCAATTCTTGTTGAATTCTGCACCTGTGCCATCTTTTCCTGCAAGGGGGGGAGGGGGGGAATGGAAAGAAAATTGTTGGGAGCCATTTGAGCCTTTCAAGGCAGAAATTACATAAACACCCATTCCCTTCTCCATGAATAATTTTATATTAGTGTTCCCTTTACCAGGATGACTTAATCTTCTGCTCTATGGCTTGTGTGACTTATATGGTACGGTGAAATAAAAGTTACAGCCTTTATGTAGTTGATGTCTGTGGGTATAGAAAAAAAAGTATAACTGCACACATTAGCACTTAATTTTCTTCAACTGCCTGTCAGAGGAACACCCCGTAGGATTGTATTTAATTTGTATGTGGAAGTTGGAAGGCATTCTGCTTTTGCATTGCTATATTGCACAGCTAGTTTTCAATTAAAACTCTCCCCTATGATATGCTTTACCTGCATAACGCTAATAGAAAAGGGATTGGCTAAAGAATTAGACATGTGTGCCAGCTTTGTTAATGTATCTTCAAAAAGGTAGCCAACTGTCGTTCATCTCTGTTGCCCAATGGAAAAATATATTTTCCATGCATAGCTTTTCCACTTGAATTAATTTGGCTGAATTAGCTAAAATTGACATGCCTTTTTTTATAATATCCTTTAAGTGATAAAATGATTTTTTTCAGTTGTGGTTTATCAAAAAATACCTTTAAGCAAAAAGAAAAAAACTGAACAATTTATTTGTGTTCATCTGTATGTACTGTATATGTCAACATGTGTATGAATATAAGAATATAAGAAAACTATTTATTAATTAGCCTTTTTGGTAAGCAATAGGGTGAATAAAAAAAGAGATTAATGCCTAATTTAGAAGCATAAGTTAGTTATTACATTTATAGTGAATGAACACTGAAATTGGAGATTTTACTCTCAGCTGAATATGTTTAACCTTAAACTGGTGCTTTTAGGATAACTTGGGAAACATTGGCTTGGATTCCTGGGAGTTGCAATTACAATACATCTGCATGACGTTAGAAATAATGACCTCAGTTACTGAATGCAATAACTAGAAAGAAGCACCATAATTATTATCTCTTGCTTGTTATATAATTATTTCCCATTTTTGAAAAATCCATACTTCATAAACTCTGATTTCTTCTAGGAGGAAAAAATGTCTGAAGCCCTTCCCAATCTTTGAAGAATAAGTTATATTGCAATAAATCACCAGGCCTATTTGCATGTGTTACTTAAAGCACTTTAATATTGCCAATCATTTGTCTTCTATCCTGGCAGTTTCTTAGTCAAAATATACTCAAGTGAAAATGAACAAATCCTCAAATACAGGTAGTCCTCAACTTATCACCATAATTAGGATTAGAAATCTGGTTGTAAATCATTGTGTTTGTAAATCAAGTTGCCCACATGATCAGACATGTTTTTTTTCTGATATTTTCATGGCAGTCATTAATCAAATTATTATGATTGTTAAGCAAATGGTACATGGTCATTAAACAAACCCATTCTTCTGAATTGGTGTTTTTGCTGGCAACCAGCAAAAAAGGCTAAAAATTGTGGTCATGTGACTGGGCACCTGAAATGCTGTCACATGACCAAGGGAGAAATATTTTATGATGGCCAGAAATGCTTCATTGACTATAAAGCATCCATTCTGAGTCCAAGGCTATTGTAATTCCCAGAATAGTCATAAAACAATTGGTCGTAAGTCAAGGTCTACCTGTAGTTTATTTTTATTACCAGCTCTTAGACTGCAGGACAGCTGGTAACAGCAATGACATAGCCACGTGTCCATTTGCCATAAGGACTCCTGCCTTGGGCTGGGGGTTAGCCTAGAAGACCTCCCACCTCTAGCCTATGAGTCTATGATTCTAAGCCAGGGGTCTTCATACTTGGCTCTTTTATGACTTGTGGTCTTCAACTTTTGTGGTCTTCAACATTGTTTCCCTGGAAGTTCAGATGACGCTCTTTAATAGATGGAACCCAGAGCATTTTGTCCTGCAAAATTTAATAGGATAGATTGAAACTACTGGAGAAAGTCCCACCAATAGCCCGGCCCTATGCCATTATAGATGACAGCCACCACCTACATACTGAAATTCATAGTTCTCTAGTGTACTTTGCACAATGCTTGCATGTGTCTTCCCTGCTATTTGTTTGATGCTCAAAAACTAATAAATAAAAGTGTCCAAGATCAAATGTGAAATATGTAGCTTCTCCCTAAGGCAAAAATATTCAAGAATTTTACGCATTCATATGATAAATAGGAAGTTAGACACCTGGGTGTTTTATGCGACAGATGTTTGGTGAACCTCTCTACTGTAAAAGAACTAAAGTCTACTAGTAATGATTCAACCTTTTATGCTTATAAGAGAGACTGGAGTACATAAAGAACAGTGGTAGATGAACTGGATATGTGAGACATCTGCTTACTGTATCCTTTGGTCAATAAAAATATAATGAGGTCTGCAGTGCTTTTTTTGTAAACAAAAAAGATGCCGGAACTCACACATGTCATACAACCCGCCTTGCCTACCCTACAAGGTTCCATCCCAAAAAGGTGCCGGAATTCCGTTCTGATTGTTCTATGAGAAAAATAGCCCTGGAGGTCTGTATGCTATAGAAAAGTGGTAAGCAATAGTCAGTCACTAACAAGGTCTGTTGTTACCTAATGAAATGCAATAGCGCTAAAATGATTTCACAGCATTTTCTTTTAATTTCCTTCCCATTTACCAAAAGAACTCAATTTTCTAACAAGTGCAAGCATTTAAGTGCAGTTATTCCATGGATCAGTGCAATGGTTTGTCATTTAGAAACTGGGACTAATGGATGAATACTGAGTAAAAAGAAAGAAAAATAACACTACATTTAATTTCCTACTATCTCCCTTTCTTTCAGGCCACTAATGTAACCTTCTTACAATGCAGACTTACATTATCTAATCTCCCACTGATTTAGTTTTAGCATACAAGGAGGTAATGAGCAACAGAAACTCTGCCATACATTCTTCCCCAGATATTACAGTCACAGACAAAATATCAACAGAATATGTCTCAGTTGATTTAGAATAAAAGAATTATGAAGAAATTGATAGGAATGGGTGGAAAGCACCAGCTTTGTGTTGTCTTTGCTGATCATCACTGAAGAGATAAAATATTAAGATCTCTGACATGACAACAATGGCAATGTTTTTATGTGATTCATAAAAAAAGAGTTGGAATGGATTTTGCAATGAATTATTAATTTATTCCCTGTCCAGTGCAGGAAGCCATTGCTATTCTAGCATCCCAGCAGATTACTAGTTGTTAAAGAAGTGAATAAGATTTTCCTCATCTCTGTTAGGTGGTTTGCTTCATTGTTAAATAGCATCTAGCAAGCATCTAGTAAGGCCACATCCAGTTTTGGTCACCATGTTGTAAGAAAGATGTTGAGACTCTAGAAAGGGTACAAAGAAGAGCAACAAAGATGATTGGGGGACTGGAGGCTAAAACATATAGGGAACAATTGCTGTAATTGGGTATGTGTAGTTTAATGAAGAGAAGGGTGTGGGGTGACATGATAGCAGTGTTCCAATATCTCAGGGGCTGCCACAAAGAGGAGGGAGTCAAGCTATTCTCCAAAGCACCCAAAGGCAGGACAAGAAGCAACGGATGGAAACTAATCAAGAAGAAAAGCAACCTAGAACTAAGGAGAAACTTCCTGACAGTTAGAACAATTAACCAGTGGAACAACCTGCCTCCAGAAGCTGTGAATGCTCCAATACTGGAAGTTTTTAAGAAGAGACTGGACAGCCATTTGTTTGAAATGTTATAGGGTTTGCTGCCTGAGCATGGGGTTGGACTAGATGACCTCCAAGGTCCCTTCCAACTACTTCTTCTTCTTCTTCTTCTTCTTCTTCTTCTTCTTCTTCTTCTTCTTCTTCTTCTTCTTCTTCTTCTTCTTCTTCTTCTTCTTCTTATTATTATTATTATTATTATTATTATTATTATTATTATTATTATTATTATTATTATTATTATTATTATTATTATTATTATTATTATTATTATCTACCATTAGCATCTGCTGCAAATTTGTATGCTGTAAATAAAACCACTGATTTCTAATCCCTTTTTATTTATAGACAAATGACTGTAGGTTCCACAATGGCTCAGTAGACTTTGTTAAGAAATAAAATTGAAAGGTAACTACAGCTGATTCTTTGCTTGGAAGAAAACAGACAAAAGAAAATTGGGCTGGCAAAGAGCCATTTCTCCATATTGCCTTTGCAAATGAGCCTTTGTGGACCCTCTCCTAATGACATCCATTTTATGAAAACGCTCACAATGTGCTTCAAAACCTCAAATATGCTCACCAGGGCTAGAGTTACTGTTCACATACTGCTATATTATTGCCAGAAATTGACCATTCCAAAGAAAAATGGATATGCATGGCTGGTAGATGAGGTAAGTCCAAAGTTTTCATCCAGTGCTAAAATACATTTCCCCCTGTCCTGAGAAGGCAAAGAAACATTGCTGTATTTGTTTGCCATGGTTCTGCTCAGGCATTTTTAAAATAAAATGGACAAATATTCACATTTTGTTTAGGTTGGGTTTTAAAAGGAAAACTTAAGGTTAAATAAATAAATATAAAAGGGAAGGAGGGAGGAAGGAAGGAACAAAGGCTAGAAAATAAATTCCTTGAAGAAAATTTTTG
Organism: Vipera ursinii; assembly: GCF_947247035.1. Taxonomy (NCBI): domain Eukaryota; kingdom Metazoa; phylum Chordata; class Lepidosauria; order Squamata; family Viperidae; genus Vipera; species Vipera ursinii. Next base: position 100,531,035 of record NC_139514.1, on the reverse strand, counting down.
ACAAATATGCAAATCACCTAATTAAATTTAATTCAATTAATTTTTTCCCATGCTTTCCTGAAACATTTTAATAATGTAACTCTACTTTACTATTCTCCCAGTGTTGAAGTGTACCCTCCGTTTATAGCTTTATAGTCATCATTATGATGTATTAATGTGGTTCTTGCTGCTTGATAGTTTTCTGGCTCATTGAGCCAAGATACTTCATTCAATTGTTTTAGACTGGAATTGAAATTCTCAACAATAGGAACTGCATTTGTAAACAAATATTTTTTGAAACAATGTTGCAAAAATGTATCTATAAGTAAACCGTAATTTAATGCAATAGATTCATATATGTAGTTTAATACATCAGGTGTATTACTGGGGATCATATAGTAAAGACTGTTGTTTCATAATGACAGTTGGAAACACAATGTTTATAATTTTCCTGAAGCCATGATTCACTTCAACTAAAACAAATTAGGTCACATTATTTGTTTTATTGCATTAGCTTAATGGGAATCCACACTGGTTTAGTTTAGCAAATAGTAACATTGTTTCTTTTCCAGTTAAGGGAAAACAAAACAAAACAAAATCAAAGAATGCCAAGCACCAGGGTGCTTTTATCTCATAGACTGAGTTAAAGAGAATTGCTCTTTTAAATTGGGTCAATGTGCAAATGCTTGTTTGGTTGTCAGGGCTCTGACTACTCAGCCATCTCTTGAGCAAACCTTGGTTAATCCACATCTTCTCAGGTGATATGGCCCAGCTCTACAAATCATCAGTGATCTAGAACAGGGCTTTTCAACCTTTTCACCCATTATACCACTTTTAGGATATGGCAACATCCGAGTACCACCAGTCACCTAGCAAGGTGTCAAAAACTTGATAAAAAAGGGAAAAAAGTGATGAAGTACAGGCAGTCCTCAACTAACAACAGTTAGTGACTGTTCAAAGTTATAATGGCACTGAAAAAGTGCCCCACAAGCCACAGCCGAGCAAGACACCTGTCTGCTTGCCCAGCAGCGCTCTTCCCCCTGTTTGAGGTTTTCATTGTTGTGAGCATTTTTGTTGAGGATTGGCAGTGGGGGTGGGGTGGGGGGTGTTTGGTTTTTATCACACACACCCCATCTGCTGGGTGGTTGCAGCAGGTTTTAGTCACTTCACATGACCCTGTGACCATCATAAGGAGGCTCCAGCTGGTGCAGAATGCGGCCGCGTGGGTAGTGATGGGAGCATCCTGATAGTCCCATATTACACCCCTCCTGCGTGAACTGCATTGGTTACCGGTTGTCTTCCGGGTGAGATTTAAGGTGCTAGTACTTACCTTTAAAGCCCTACATGGCCTAGGCCTGGGATATTTGCAGGACCGTCTGCTGCCGGGGATGACTTCCCATCGCCCAGTGCACTCACACAGAGAGGGCCTCCTCAGGGTGCCGTCGGCTAGACAATGTTGGCTGGCGACCCCCAGGGGGAGGGCCTTCTCTGTGGGAGCGCCAGCCCTGTGGAACCAACTGCCCCTTGAGCTCCAGATGGCCCCGGATCTCCGGTCCTTTCACCGCGACCTCAAAACTTTCCTTTTTCATCAGGCTGACCTGGATTGACGACGGGTTTTTAAAATGTTTTAATTTTTAATTGTTTAGTTAATTTATTTTGGGGCTGTTTATTTACTTTCTTTTAACTTTTGTATTGTTGTTTTTATTGTCGTTAGCCGCCCTGAGTCCTTCGGGAGATAGGGTGGCATATAAGTCCCAAAAATAAATAAAATAAAATAAATAAATATGTATCAGTTGCCAAGCATATGAATGTAAATCACAAGACCCTGGAGATGCTACAACATTCCAGCTGATCAGTGCTTCTTCTGGATTCATCCTGGTGCTTCCACTGACAGCCCTGCAGCTCCAGTCATCTCTCGCTCAGGCTTGTACGGTGTTGCCACTGGTTCAGCTCATTCCCTTCCCCCGCTACCACTTTTCTAGGATGGTCACGTACCACCTGCCAGGTGTCAATGTACCACAGGTGGTACCTGTTCCACTGGTTGAAAAGCCCTGATCTAGAAAGTGTCACCATGAGTCACTCTTCATGGTATATTTCATGTTTCATTTTATGCACCTCCAACGGTGACCGCTTCCAGGGCTGAGTGATCTTCTCTTAGTGACCTCCACCTGGGGTAATAGCACACTATCTTGGAATAGACATTGATAGAGGAAAACCTTGTTAATCTATTGGAACAAAAAACAACAACAAAGGTTTCCTGAGTAAAACAGGTTTTATTAAGTGGCAGGAGCTTTAATCAGCTGCAGCTCACTTCATCAGATGCAAATGGGTAAATTGATGTGGGATTTAACTTGGGATGGGGGAGGATAGGAAGAGAAGACAAGTTGGTCATGCAGATGCAGGTTACATGTAAGTAGCTTCATTTATTAAAAATAGTGGGCTTAAAACCCATTGTATTTGCTTTTTGTATACAAATAAATTCAGCAATTTCCCACTCATTGGTGCAAGTCTTCCAAAAGACATTACTTTGAGGTTTACCATAGAATATCCTGGAAGGTTAAAATATTATTTGTCCTTGTTTTGAGTTGTAATGCCAGACTTGCGTCCATCAATTCTTTAGCATAAACTTTGTTCCATTTGCATAATATTTGTCCCTATGTCCTATGTACAATAAATCCAGAGGAACTTTGTTAGCAGATTATGATATATATCACATTAGAGGAACAACATATGAAGGTATCTCTAATCTTTTGTGTTTATTTGTTAGGCTTGTGATATTGGTGTAAGTATAAGATAGGCATTCAAGTTAGTTTCAGGGTGTTCCATGTTAATTATTGTTATGTTATTTCTTGTTGCTTGTGAGAATCTGCTTTGGCTTGTGTAGTTGTCTGCTTACAAGTGTGGGCCTGAAAAAGTTCAGTGTTGTTCAGTATGAGCTGTAGTTATTAATGAGTGTTTTGAGCTGTGAGCTGTAGGTAACAACTAGTGATATTCTGTTCTTCTGTTTCTGTGCTTGTCTTTTAATAGGTTCTCCATAGGAATTGATTTGGCTTTATTGATTTGTCTATTTTCACTAGGCAGGTTGTTCAGTTCCCCGAATGCCTGGTTTAACTGAGCATCTCTATCAAGTAGGTCAGCACGAGTGCAGTTGCAGCACAGAGTCTGGCTAAAGATGATGGATTTAGTAATGTATGTTCTAGGTGGAAGCTGGAAGAATGGAGACACGTGAGGCAATCTGTGGGTTTTCTATACAATATGTTATTTATGTGTCTATTATGGAGCTTTGGGGTAGAACACATATAAGTGTCACTAGTCCACTGAATTCATTGTACTTATAGTTCAAGTCCCTAAATGCCTTGAGTGTCATAGGTTTGCACAATCAGTGATAGAGCTGATTATTTCTATTTGAATATAATTAGCTCTCTGGAGAAGTCTCTAGTGCAGACATGTCAAACACAAGGCCCGGGGGCCGGATCCGGCCCGCGAAGTGGTTTCATGCGGCCCGCGAAGCCATCCTGGAAACAGTGAGGGAACGGCCCCCATTGCCTTGGCCCTGGCCCAGAGACCCTCCTTCTGCCAGAGACCCTCAGATCTGTCCCACTCCTGCCCGGGCCCCCATGCGAACAATGTAGAGCTGGCCACGCCCACCCAGTAGGCCATACGCACTCTAGCCACGCCCACCCAGTAGGCCACGCCCACCCTGCCACACCCACCCAGCCCCCTGAGGGCAAACGCAATGCTGATGCGGCCCTCAGTGAAATTGAGTTTGACACCCCTGCTCTAGTGCTAGAAAAAAAAGGAAAGTAACAGAAGAAGACGACAACCAGCAGCAAGGATTAATTACAGCAACTGATATAACGTTGTAAGATCTGAAGGACCATGTTTGGGAAAAAATGTTCTGAAGAATATATATGAGGTCACAGAGTTTGATATGATGCCAAATAGTAAATCACTTGTGCATCCAGAATATTTAGGAAGAGTAGAGGTTCAGCTTAATTGTAAAACCAGGCTAGTTTCTATTTGGATTTCAAGACTGTTTATCATGGTTCATCTTTCATTAGCCACAATTATTGTTTCATTTTATTGAATCTTCTTGCAAACTTGTTTGTTTAATTAAATTGGTCCAAAAAGTTTAATACCACAGTAAAGTGATCCCTGAATCTAGGTTTTACAATAGTACCATTTCTTTGCATTTTCTTCAATGACTTATATGTACTTTGTGAATTGCTGTTTCTGAATCTAGTGGTGGTTAAGCAGGGAAGTTTGTGCATCTTAAACTGTTGAAGAGATTAACATTAAGAACAACCATATAGCTATGCTTTTAACTCTTGCAATGCTTAAGTAATCTTGGTAAATTCAAGTTCTACATAGGCACTCCACAGCTCTGTATTTTAAATTCTATTCTTAAAAAGTGCTACAATCCTTAATGGTTAAGTTTCTGTTTGGCTATGTTTCTGTTTCTGTACTAGGGTTTTATAGAAATTATCTGACCTGTAGAGCAGAAATGCAGAGAATGTAAACATGACAACCACATTCAATGGATGGGATTAAGACTGTGAGAAAAGGAAGTCAGAGACCTCACTCCAGATAGGACAGTGACCTAAAAAAAGCATGCAAAACTTAAACCATGGTAATGGGATAATAATTCTATATCATCTTTCCTGCCTTCTCAAAAATTGTCAACATACTTAGTTCAATCTGTCTAGTTTCTGTCTAGTTTATGCCTGTCCCGAAGGACCCTAACATGCAAAGTACATTGATATCCAAACTTACCTATCAACAAATGGAGCTTTATCTTCACAAACTGCTTGAAAGTTAAGAAAGTAACCTAGGCTTTCTGCATTTTTCAAAATAACTTATCAGCCAAAACATTGATCCTTTTTTCCCCCTTCCTTAAATGGGTTTATTTTCCATATCAACATTGGCGATGACTTGTTCTCTAAGCTCACCTCATCATCACCTTGTTAAGTAAAAATTCTATTTCATTTCAGTTCGGTTGTTCATAATGTGAGGCATTGGTGCTCATTTTTAAATGGTGGCATTTTTTAAAATGTAGACCAGACTTTATGAAATAATAACTTATCAACACCTATTGATCACTTAGGGACACGGTGGCTCAGTGGGTTAGGACGCTGAGCTTGTCGATCAGATGGTCGGCAGTTTGGCGGGTCGAATCCTGAGTGCCGCATAGCAGAGTGAGCGCCTGTTACTCGTCCCAGCTTCTGCCAACCTAGCAGTTCGAAAGCACATAAAAATGCAAGTAAAAAAATAGGGACCACTACAGTGGGAAGGTAACAGCGTTCCGTGCGCCTTTGGTGTCTAGTCATGCCGGCCACATGACCACGAAGATGTCCTTGGACAAGCGCTGGCTCTTCGGCTTTGAAACAGAGATGAGCACCGGCCCCTAGAGTCGGAAACGACTAGCACACATGTGCGGGGGAACCTTTACCTTTACTTATTGATCACTTGCCAGCTGATAATGTGGGCAAGACTGAAAGTATTGTGCATGATGACAGTATGACAACAATAAAGGTGCTCTGTGATATTTTGGGGTAAAATATTTTCGAGCTTGAGAATATATCCTACAATATTTTACCAATTATCTGCATTTGGTAAAGTTTTTAAGGAAATTATTGTGTCCATTATTGCTTAATCTTGATAAGATGCTTAAGAATGTACTTGATGTCCACATTCATGACTTCATAGGTTGTGGGTTTAAGTTTTAGCCTTGTGGATCATAAAACAATCCAGTAATGCAAGAATAAATGTACATTTGGTTTTTATTGTGAAAAAAAGATCTCCCTGCTTATATAGTTTCTTGTAATCAGTCTGACAGATTGATGTTCATTTTAGAAACTCACATTTTTATTGGACTGGACTTTACAGAAGAATGGCTGACAATATCCAATTTAGTTGACATATATCTAGACACTGCTGTGACTGTTAATATTATCCTTATCCTTTTATTATCATCTAAGCATATAACACCAATATCATTTACAATTCTGCTGTAAAGAGAGAGAATTTTCAGAAAATGAAATAAGACTCAGTAAGATCTAGTGGAGCTGAAAAAAGCCTGGAATCTTGAAGAAAGAATGCAGGTGAATAATGCTTTAACGGTTATATCATATATCTAGAAACGAAAAGCAAATAGCCATCAAGCTTACAGAGCAATGTAACTTATTGCTTAAGGTGAGAATATATAGCCATTCTATATTAGGCCTAGTTGAAAAACTGACAGCCCACGGGAGTACCAACAACAAAAAATCAATAGGAAAGATTGAATCTGAAACAGAACTATGCAAAAATGATGATTATATTATTGCTAAAAGATATAAACTTTTATTGAAATATGAAATGGAAGAAGAGAAAGTTTGTATGGTAAAATGGACTAAAAACTTTGGCTACAATATACACATGAATCAGTAGGAAAATATGTGACTGAAAGGTCTGAAATTTACACTGGGTGAATCTTATAGATTTCTGGCTGCTAATCACAAAAATGCCTTGTAATTTCACCTATTGTACATCATTTTATAGAAATCTTCTGGTTTTACACAATAGCAATGTACACCTTCAGTACCTGTTGACTATGCTGCACACATGAAAGAAACATAAGGAAATATGAAACTGTTGTTGAAGCACATCCATACCCAAAGTACAACTGGAACATCTGTGGTGATCTAAAAGTAGTAGCTCTGCAGCTTGGTATGTAGTATGAATAGTGTTGTTACATATGTGAAAGGGACAACTGTGCAAAAGTGTTGCATTACATTAAAAAGAAATGGCCCCTTCAAAAGCATTTGGTTACAGGGCAGAAAAACATGACATATGAATCACTTGTTGACCCAACAAAAATATTTTTGCATCTGCTTCACATAAAACTTGACTAAAGAAAAAAAAAAGTGAAAGCAATGAACAAGGCAGATGAAGGTTTTCATTATTTGAGACAGCTATTTCCAAGAAAAAAATGATGCCCAGATTAAAGGAAGGTATTTTTTGTTGGTCCACATATCAGATATGTCATGAATGACAAGCAGTTCAAAGATCTGTTAGTAGAGCCAGGGCAAGTTGCTTGAAAAGCATGCAAGAATGTTGTTGAGAATTTTCTTGGCAACTACATACAATGTACCAGAATGTACCAAACTACATTCAGCTGGTTGACAAACTTCTTACAACATGCACGACCATGAAATGCAACATGTCACTGAAGACATTTTATTTATATTTATACTTGTACAAGTATTTATACAAGTATTTATACTTGGACTTCTTTCCTAAAAATCTAAGTGCTGCCAGTGAAAGGTTTCACTAGGACATTGCCACTGTGGAAAGAAAAATCTTCATCAGGATCTAGTCCAAGCTGGGAATAAACAAAATGGAGACTGCTTTAGAAAGAAGACTGTAGTTTATTGAAGAGGAGCGAGAGACAGAAAGATGCCTCTGGGAAAACTGACCACATGTAGCAGGGAGTGGTGGGTTTTTATACCTTCTGGTGTTGTTTCATTTTCCTATTTGATGCTTTGTATTTCCTGTGTCATGTACTTTGACCTGACTCTGAGTGTGCCCTTTTGGTATTGGTGGGTTAATCTGATTATTTCCTGTCCTTAGAATTTAGGTGGGGGTACTCGTCCCAGCTTCTGCCCACCTAGCAGTTCGAAAGCACGTAAAAATGCAAGTAGAAAAATAGGGACCACTACGGTGGGAAGGTAACAGCGTTCCGTGCGCCTTTGGCGTCTAGTCATGCCGGCCACATGACCACGGAGACGTCTTCGGACAAGCGCTGGCTCTTCGGCTTTGAAACGGAGATGAACACCGCCCCCTAGAGTCGGAAACGACTAGCACACATGTGCGGGGGAACCTTTACCTTTTACCTTTACATAGATTTTAGGTGTCTTTGTCTTCCTAATAGCTTCCTGGCTTCAACCTTCCTGAATGGATTATTACATTTGCATTTCTAAAAGCTGGCCTCTGCCTAGTTTTTGCTTGGGGGAGAGGGGCTAGGGTGGATTTTATATTTTTAAAGATCTTCTCCATTATTCCTTTGGGGGAATATATTCTCCTTTTTTAATATCCCCCAAAATATTTCTTTCTCTGGATTCTTCCCATACCACAATGGAAAAATGGTATCAGGGCAACTGGAATCCATCAATGCTGGCTGATTTTTGTTGGACAAAACAGCAAGATAAGGTGCATTGAACACTGAGTACAAACAAAATTCAGCAGCAAAACACTTTTAGCCCTGTTGAATTAATACAGCATGTTGGGAACATTATGTGATTAAATATATTGCAGTTATCAGGGCTTTTTTTCTCATAGAATGCTCAGAACGGCGTTCTGGCACCTTTTTTGCAAAAAAAAAAAAGCTTTTGCACAAACTGTGCTGCTATTGGCTTTCGAAAGCCTATTGCAGGGATAGGCAACCTTGGCTCTTATGACTCATGAACTTCAACTCCCAGAATTCCTGAGTCAGCTATGCTATTGGCTTTTGAAAGCCAATAGGAATTGCTGCTGAGCACGCCAAAAGACCTGGCCAGCAAATGTTGCACAGGCAAGTTGCAGCAAAGGCAGGAACTTTGCACTCCTCCCTGCTCCCCAACTACACCATCTCAACTAGGTAAGTAAGATATTATTTGCAAATAGGATATCCAAGTATGACTGAAGGAAAATTTCCCTGCATGGAGAGAGTAGTGATTTGTTTCACGTTGTTTTACTTTTCAAATTGCTGTAGGGAAGAAATGATGATTAGAAAAAGGCAGGAAGTTATTTTTATTAAGAAGAATTCATTTATCCCATGCTAGATCTTTGGGAGCTTAGTACAACCAGCACAGAACATTTGCTTTTCTGAAACTTCATTCAAATTCAATTCCTGATAGGGGCATTTGAAAAAAAATGTTATTTATTAAATTTATATGCTGACTATCTCACTAGGATGATTCTGAAGTCAACTGTGAATCCATGCACAGTGGGGCCATTAAGCCCATTTTTTTCCACTTTATCAAAAAGGAGACTATGATTTACTTTATCAAATCCCTTTAAATTAACTTCTGTTGAGCCCTGTGGGCCTGACACTCAATGGGGGGGCCTATCGAGGCAGCCTTGTGCCTCCCTGTCCGACCACGAACAGTCTCCGGGTGGGGCCTACCGCCGGGTGGCCGTGTCACTCACCCATTCCCACTGATGCCATCGGCCTTCCTGGGTATCTTGCTTCATTAGCCAGTCTCCAGCCGCTTCCTGGATTTACGGTGGGCATGGCTGCGCAGACGAACAAGCCGGCTGGGCCTGCTGAGTACCAGCTGCTCCCTGCTTCCTTGGCTGCCTGCCAGCTGCTTCCAGGAATGCTGGCAGGCGTAGCTGAGCGAATGAGCCTTCCTGCAGGGTCTGCTGACTGCCAGGAGATCCTTGTGTCCTCGACTACCTACCAGCTGCTTTCGGGAACGTGGGCAACGTTGAACAACCGGACCTTATTGCCAGGCCTGCCGCCAAACAGCTATTCCAGAGTGCAGGACCGGACCTCCTCGGGTTTGCGGAGGGTGGTTTGGGGTGTGGCTCCCCTTGTGTAGCTGGGTGTGGTGGGGTTGGGCACCTGGGGTTAAGGGTAGGGATTACCTGGTTTACTTACCTGGCTGGGGGTGAGTTGCCGGACAAGGGGGAGGCGGGCTGACATACACGCGTGGGGATGGTGTCTGGAGAGGTTTATATGGATGTGTGGACAGATGTTGGTCTGTGGATTGAGGGCAGAGCCCCTGTACCTGACAGCTATGTAAGCATTGGGAGTGATGTGCTACTAACACTGACTTTGTTTTCACTTTACGTGCATTGCAGCTGAATAAAGCAACCTCTGGTTTGTCACACTTTCCTGCTGGAGATTTGTGTTTGCTTCCATTCAAGGATGTGTATTGACAACTTCAGCCCTTACAATTGCTAGCAACCCTGGCTCTCAGAACAATTAATCGGTGGAAAAACCTGCCTCTAGAAGCTGTGAATGCTCCAACCCTGGAAGTTTTAAAGAAGAAACTGGACAACCATTTGTCTGAAATGTTATAGGTTTCCTGCCTGAACAGGGGGTTGGACTAGATGACCTCCTAGGTTCCTTCCAACTTATTATTATTATTATTATTATTATTATTATTATTATTATTATTATTATTATTATTATTATTTCTGGTAGTTAGATGAAATTGACAGGTAAAATCCCCTATTAAATTATAGAAAATCTTATTTCCCATGGAAGTAGAATTTGTCCTGGATAGCTAAATATGCTATTTCCCAAGAAAGCAAAACAAAACAGAACAAAACCTGGCAATCTAGTTGAGACACATAACAACAAAACTGCTAGGCTAGGTGATACTTTTAACAGCAGCGACCAATGTTTTAAGAACTTATTGCTATCTCTTAAAATAAGACAAAATTCTTCATTCCATACTATAGGCAGACATTTATTGGTGAAGGTTTCCCTGTCCAGTCATGTCTGACTCTAGAGCTCAAGGCTCATTTCCATTTCTTGTCTCAGGGAGCCAGCATTGTCTGAAGACATTTTCTGTGGCCAAGTGGCCATCTTGGCTATACACCAAAGGCATACAAAATGCTGTTGCCTTCCCACTGAAGTGGTACCTATTAATCTACTTGCATTTGCATGGTTTAGAACTGTTACATGGGCAGGAGCTGGAGCACATTACAGAAACTTACCCCATTGTGTGCCACTTAGGTCTCAAACCTCAGCTCAGCACCTTTAATAGCTGAGCCATTATCCCCACCTAACATTTATTGAAATATCTTCAATCAATGAAACAATGAGGAAAACGATCAGAAATCACCGATTTTTGTCAGTAAAATATGGCCTCCTTTTTTAAAAAAAAATCAAGATTATGGTAGGAATTTACAAACCTATACACATATCAAGACTTCTCTATTAATAAAGCTAGCAGTAGATTTTGATTCTCTAGAACAGAGAAACTATTCTATGCCTGCCAGTTTTTGGACTTTATGTTTTAAAAGCTGCAAAATGTTATTATTAAACTCTAATCAAATTTGAAATGGAGATGAGCACTGGCCCCTAGAGTCAGAAACGACTAGCACGCATGTGTGGGGGAACCTTTACCTTTACCTAATCAAATTTGATTAAATTACTGGCTCTTTGTAAGTTGAGGAAATAATTGGGTGTTAGCAAGGAGGCATTCAATCAATCCTTTCTTTAACTATGGGAAAATATATTTGTTCAATATCTGGTTTTGAGGAGATAAACTTCCTGTTTTTTCTCTCTTTAACTAAGATGAGGTCAAACTTATTAGCCTGAAGCAGTTTTAATATGTTGAGAAGCAGCCTCAGGCATTTAAGTCATTAGTTCCCAACATAGTTTGTTTTTTTTTGTCTCTTACCTTGCTTGTTGAGATGGATGAAGGGAGAAGATAAGTTTGGGGGGAGCATCAAGGCACACCAGAAGCCTTGAGAAGTCAATGTTCTTTGTAAAAACATGGGGCCTTGCCAAAGTAGCTGATTCCCAGCACTGATGCGCAGAACAAATTTTCAAAAATGTGGGAGAGATATGCCAGCAAACACATTCATAAGGTATGCTGACAGATGGCTCACCTGAAAATTAAAAAAAAGTCACATGTGCAGTTTCCCAAATATTATACAGCACATTTTGCTGTTCCTGTTATTTTGACTTTCAATGTGCAAAGTTTTGTTTCCAGAGTGCTTTTGATGTGCTGTCTCCATCTTTGAATAGTAGACAACTCCCGTCATTGTTTTTTTTAAAAACATAATAGAAAATAAGAAAAATTGGAATTTGAGAGGACAAATGTAGTAATGGGAAGACTCGTGTACATTTTTCCAATTTCCCTGAAAGTCTGAGAATCTTCCAGATCTCTCTCCCCCACACACATAATTTTTTGTTTCTTTAAATCATTGTGATCCATGTATGCTCACAATCAGTGCAGCTGGAAAGGACTATTTATCATCAACTCAGAATCTGTGTTGCTGTTACTCAAATGTAGTTATACATATATATATAAATTACACAAATATGAGCTGTTACTGTTGTGACTACTGCCTGTCGATGGCCTTCGGTTAGGCCGAAACAGGAAATAAAGATTTGTCCCATGTTTGGGGCCTAGCAAGGTAATCTAAATAGTTAACAAGCATTTAACACATATCTCCCTTGCTTCTCAGCTAACAAAGTTAGATAGAGCTTGGGGCCTAGAGGATAAAACAACTGCCTAATGTGCAATCAGCCCAGGTTCGAATCTCAAGGGTATGGCTGACTGATGAAAACAAATAAGTTTGAAATGCATATCAGTCTCCCTTTAATTCTTTGTTAGCAATCTAAAAAAAATAATTACACACACACACACACACACACACACACATATATAGCCTTGGTGGAGCAGTGGGCTAATGCCTCCTTAAGTAACACCAGCTGCCTGCAATTAGTGCAGGTTCGCATCCCACCAGGCTCAAGGTTGACTCAGCCTTCCATCCTTCCGAGGTAGGTAAAATGAGGACCCAGATTGTTGGGGGCAATTAAGCTGACTTTGTAATAATGCTGCTTGGGGGGTGTATGAAAGCCCTAATAAGCAGGCATATACATAGAATGAAGGCTACTGCTAAGCTTGTAAGCTGCCCTGAGTCTTCGGAGAAGGGCGGGATATAAATGGAATTTATATATATATATATATATATATATATATATATATATATATATATATATATATATATATATATATATATATATATATATATATATATATATATATATATATATATATATATAGTATTTGTCAAGGCTTTTTGAAAGCACCTTGCTAATTAACTCTTTCATTCCTGTATTGGCCTGTCTCAAGACTTATCCACAGGATATAGTCAACTATGACAGCTCATTATTTGTGCAAATTATTCAAATTGCTAATAAATCTCAGATAAAGGGTATGACTGACTGATGAGAACATAAAGAGTTCGAAATGGCCATATCAGCCTCCCAATTATTAGCAATTTGAATAATTTGCACAAATAATGAGCTGTCATAGTTGACTATATCCTGTGGATAAGCCTTGAGACAGGCCAATACAGGAATGAAAGAGTTAATTATCAAGGTGCTTTCAAAAAGCCTTGACAAATACTTAACATATATTTGCCTTGCCTTCTAGCTAATAAAAAGAGAGAAAGAACCTGTGGCTCAGCAAGTTAAAAACAACTGCGTAAGATACAATCAGCCCAGGTTCGAATCTCAGATAAAGGGTATGACTGACTGATGAGAACATAAAGAGTTCGAAATGGCCATATCAGCCTCCCAAAATTCTTTATTAGCAATATATATATATATAAATATAAGGTAAAGGTTCCCCCGCATATGAGTGCTCGTCGTTTCCAACTCTAGGGGCTGGTGCTCATCTCTGTTTCAAAGCCGAAGAGCCAGCGCTTGTCCGAGGACATCTCCGTGGTCATGTGGCCAGCATGACTAGATGCCAAAGGTGCATGGAACGCTGTTACCTTCCCACCGTAGTGGTCTCTATTTTTCTACTTGCCCTTTTTACATACTTTCGAACTGCTAGGTTGGCAGAAGTACTTTATATATATGTTAAGTATTTGTCAAGGCTTTTTTTTAATACACCTTGCTAATTAACTCTTTCTTTCCTATTTTTGCCTAACCTAAGGCTATCCACAGGATATAGTCAACTTATGACAGCTCATTATTTGTGTAAATTATTCAAATTGCTAATAAAGAATTAGGGAGGTTGAGATGGCCATTTCAAACTTATTTTGTTCTCATCAGTCAGTCATACCCTTTATCTGAGATTTGAACCTAGGCTGATTATATATTAGGCAGTTGTATATATATATATGCTTGGTTCAGTAATTTCTCATGCTATTTAAATGAAAATTTAAGAGAAGGATGAGAGGGGACATGATAGCAATGTTCCAATATCTCAGGGGCTGCTACAAAGAGGAGGGACTCAAGCTATTCTCCAAAGTGCCCAAAAGCAGGACAATGGTTGGAAACTAATCAAGGAGAGAAGCAACCTAGGACTAAGGAGAAACTACCTGACAGTGAGAACAATTAACCAGTGGAACAACCTGCTTCCAGAAGCTGTGAATGCTCCAACACTGGAAGTTTTTAAGAAGAGACTGGACATCCATTTGTCCAAAATGATATAGGGTTTCCTCCCTGAGCAGGGGGTTGGACTAGATGACCTCCAAGGCCCCTTCCAACTTTATTATTATTAATATTATTATTATAAATCCAAAGTACCAAGCAACATATTAGTCAGTGTGTGGAGAGAGAGAGAGAGAGAGAGAGAGAGAGAGAGAGAGAGAGAGAGAGAGAGAGAGAGAGAGAGAGAGAGAGAGAGAGAGATTGACAGAAAATTTAGAGGAACAATCAGTAGATATGCAAGAGTCTCTATTCTTTTCTGAATTTGATGATACTTGACTGTGAATCTGTTCAACAGCAAGGCTTATTTCCAATTTCAGTACCCCAGAGGATTGGGAAATCTTTGGATGGGGAAATAATGGGCTACTTTATTGCCTTTTCTAATGATTTGTGTGGGGGGGGAAGTGAAATACAACATCACTCAAAGTCAGTTCTTCCCTTTCTCCCACTGCTCTGGAGAATGTCATAATATTTTCAAGCTCAGACAAATGGACAGACAGACAGACAGACAGAGGAAGTGCAAAGATGGAGAACTTCTCAAGCTCTCAAGTCCATCTGCTGATGGAAACACTTCTATGATCATAGTAAAGATGTGATTTGCTATGATGAGCTTGTATTTAATTGAATTAAATGCATGTTATAATTTATAAAAAGCTATATAGCTTCAATACAAAACTAAAACAGCTATTGCTCAATTGACTTAGCAAACAAAAAGAAACCCAATATTATTTAAAAGCTAATGGCTTTTCAGCCACTGATGAATATTGCCTTTGTTATAAATAATACCTCTGGGGTTAGTCTTTGGGAAAAGGTACAGAAATACACCTGTTTTTTTAAATAAACCTGTTTATGCACCAGTGATGGAATAAGGTAGTTATTTTAGGAAATTTTTTGTAATTATGATTAAATTCCAGGATATTTACTTAACCTATTACAAGAAGACTTCTCAATTTTTTGCCATGAAAAGCCAGATTCGTTTTGGCCTTAGTGAATTTTTGCAATTTTTTCTATCTTAGCTAAAGAGCCACTCTGATAAAAAAAGGTATATCGTGTGTCTTTGGAGATGTGATTTCTTTTAAAAGGGGGTAATAAATCATCATTACATAAAGCAGAAGCATATACAGTACGTATAAGTTTGATAATCACAATCATCAAAACAGCATATAACTGTTTCATTTTCAAGACTAGAATATATTGTAGGAAGCTCAGAAAATCAATTTTGGAAATGCCAGGCAATATTCTCTGTGCCCATTTATTAAAAACATGCCTGTTGCATAAATCCAGAAACCAACTGAGACAACAATTTTTGCTTATGTATAAATTATTACATATAGAAGAAAAAGAGCTATAAAAATACATAAGAGGTAGAAATAAATGCAATATGAAAAGACTTTTATATATGTGTAACATCTTTCCCCAAAGTGATGTACTGCAAATGTGTTGGATTGTAGCCTTTATCCTACACTGAGAAGAGATCACAGAAGTCAAACTTCAGGAGGTCTGGAAGGTACCATGATAGTAAGACTGACCTATAATCTAGCACTATCTCTTGCTTACAGTGGTAAAAATATTCCATGAAAGTGACCCAGATAATCACATGGTATTTTAAGAAGATAGTATTGTTGCATTACCAACAGCAGTTGCTGACACTGGAATCTAATGACCCTGGCTGATCAGAAAAAAATGCTAAGCAGAATGATGCTTAGTTGCTGGGATAGGAGACAAATACGTAGGTATCAAAACTAGGTTAACAGGGTTAGGTTAGACCGGGAAGCAAAAGAAAAGCATTATAAGCTTCGGTGGGAAATGGCAATAGAATCAGGTATCAGTATCCTGATCATACTCAGTTTATCCATCGTGAGCCTAAATCAGACATGTCAAATCCAGCCCGTGATGTGTTTAGATCTGGTCCGCAAGGAGAGTAGTAGTAGCAGGTGATTGAGTAGTTATCTCCTTGCTTCTTTGAGTGACTTGTCAATGGCAGCAGCACTAGCAGAGGACAGGCCATGGGAGCCTCTTCAACATGTGGAACTGTGCAGCAGCGATAACTGCAGGGATGGTGGGCATGGCTAAAACACCCATTCCCTGAGAGCAAGTGGCTGGCGAGAGAAGGAAAGGGAAGGAAAGAGAAAAGATGGAAGACACTTGGGTCATGTGTTTCTTCAGTCCTCACCCCTCCCTGTTTCACTGCTTTTCCCACTTCCTCTTCCTTGTCTGTGCTGCACTTTCCCACAAGTAGCTGATCACCTCGCAGACTTTTCCCTGAAGACACAAAGAAATGCAAGATGGGAGGCTTGCACATGCCAGGACTAATATGATACATAGTCTTACATGCAACTGGTCCTTTGAAGGCAACCATAATGCTGATGCGGCCTTCAATGAAAGTGAGTTTGACACCCCTGCCCCACAGGAGATGCAGTTGAGCACTGTCGTAGTACCTAGAAGCTGTGAAGATTTGCGTGGAAGAACATACTCAGCTAAATTCCACCATAACAAAATCACCCTACATTCAAAAACCAATTGAGGCCAGGAATATTGCCTTTTGAATGGGATCGTGCTATCTTTTGCTAAACTGGCAAGTAAACCAAGAGTCTTACTAGAGTCACATCTCCTGCCTGAGAAGCAAGTGACATAATGTGGGTATATGGGTACGTAGTTTGCAGAACTTTCTTCTGTATGGCAGTTATGACCCTAATGAATCTGGAGGACTCATGTCTTGTTCATCTTTTGATGAAGTTAGTGCAACGTATGTACATGACTGTGCTTGAGGAACATCCTGGAACACAGAATTCAGTTTAGAAAGTATGGACATTTCTCATTTTGCCTGAGTGACAACTGCTATTCTGAGAGAGCTGTTCTGGTTACCCATTTGTTTCCAAGTGCAATTCAAGATGCTGATTGTCATCTGACTTCTTCACATGGCTCAGGATTCTCTGGGAATAGCTTGCTCCTACTGGAATTTGTGTGTGTGCGTGTTCTTGGCAAGATTTTGGAAATGGTTTGCCATTGTCTCCTTCCCAGAGCATAGAAACAGTGACTGTCCACCTAGCTGGCTTTATGCCTAAGGCAGGACTAGAAGTTAAAGTGCCCTAACCTGATGCTTTAACCAGCCCACTAAACTGACTCTCTAAAAATTACTAGAATTGATTTAACAACTTCTGGAAAGACGTTCTCCTCCAACGAGAGTCACCATTAGTGAAAAATAAAGTGGATCATCTCTATTGTTGTCCTCCCTGTTTGAAATCAGATTTACACCAACACAGTTAGATCCAGGTTTTTTTTTGTGTTTTTTTTTGATGGGGGGGAGGGCAGATAAAGTTGGGTCTTCCCTCAATGAGGCTATTAGTTTTACTGAGTTTTGGGCTGCTGCTCTCTGACACAGGATAATGGGAAAGAATGTTATTGTTACATCTGGGTTTATGGTTTAATCCTTTTTATTGTAAACTGAGAGTAAGATGAATTACATCAGTTATGGTTGGAGCAGCCTACATGCCTATTATTCATTAAATCCCAGTTATATATTCTGAAAAAACTACAGTAAAATACCCCTGACAACCATAATTGATACATGAAATAGTCATATCAAGGGCAATGGTGTTTCTTTAAAAAAAATAAATATTGATATATTACATATTTGGGATACT
This sequence comes from Vipera ursinii, assembly GCF_947247035.1. NCBI lineage: Eukaryota > Metazoa > Chordata > Lepidosauria > Squamata > Viperidae > Vipera > Vipera ursinii. The sequence continues at coordinate 100,513,263 of NC_139514.1, read as the reverse complement.
GTGTTCCTCAAAACACAGTATAATTTTTTTTCAGCTTCATTTCATTTCCCCTCTCCAAATTCCCTTATTGCGGTCCATCTAGTATCTTTTACGGACATAAACACATTTGGAGAATTGGGTAATTCTTAATGTTCCATTTTTTTATTAATGTATGCTCTTGTTTTTAATGGGCATTTTTGTCTGTTTTATAAGAATTATCATTCTGTCATATAAAGTTGCCTTATGCCAAGCCAGGCTATTTGAGCTGATGGGAGTGGTCCTCTCTCCTCTTTTGTGGCCCTTATAATTAGAGATACAAAGAGATGAGATACTATTTGGCAAATCACCCAATAAAAGTATCAGTGTGGTATAGTGATTAAAGTACTAGATTAAGAGTGGTGAGATCCAGGATCCAGGCTACTCTCAGTTCACTGGATCTTCCTCTCCTCTCCTCTCCTCTCCTCTCCTCTCCTCTCCTCTCCTCTCCTCTCCTCTCCTCTCCTCTCCTCTCCTCTCCTCTCCTCTCCTCTCCTCTCCTCTCCTCTCCTCTCCTCTCCTCTCCTCTCCTCTCCTCTTTATTTCACAATTTCATGGAGCTGTTGTTCAAGGACAAGGAAAATAGGAGGACAATGCTCTACACACCTTCTGAAACTAAGGGTATATATTTCAATTAGCAATAGCAATAGCACTTAGACTTACATACCCCTTCACAGTGCTTTACAGCTCACTCTAAGCAGTTTACAGAGTCAGCATATTGCCCCCAACAATCTGGATCCTCATTTTACTAACCTTGGAAGGATGGAAGGCTGAGCCAATCTTGAGCCACTAAGAATTGAACTGCCAAACTCCTGGCAGCTGACAGTCAGCAGAAGTAGCCTGCAGTATTGCATTTTAACCACTGCATCACCACAACTCTATATTAATAGCAATAATATATCCAAGGTATTGATTTTTGATTCCATCACATATAGGTCCTTGCTAAAAGTGATGACACAACTGACAGCAGCAGATTTTCAAATACATGAAATGTTAAATGTTTAACTGTCATTCAGAAGACATGAAGAAGAAGAAAAAAAAAGACATGGAGCTTTGGCCAAGTTTCACTGTGGGATGGCGACTTTGACTTCTGTATTGCCTTCCCAGATGATAAGAATGATTGATGACACAGCAGTGTGATGGTGTTATAAACTGTAAAGGAATTTCAGGGATCAGGTTAAAAGCTCCTAACCTCAATACATTTTCCCAGGAAAAACAAACTACTGGCTTAGCTGGATGATATCAATTATACTCTTTGCAAAATCATTTTCCCATAGAAACTACATTGTCAACTTAGCCATAAAACATTTGGAAGGGCAAGGAATGCTGATAAGCTTGGAAAAGATACTGTGAGGCCAGAGCTCTGGGAAAGCAAGAGAAAGTAACTCCCTAGAAGGAAACTATGCTCATGAAATATTGCTTCTGTGTTCTTTCAAAACACCATTGTCTTTATAGTCCTTCCCCATTACTTCATACTTACAACCCCATGAGGCATATGATGTATTAAGTCCAATGAAATATTTGGCTGGTATAGTCAATCAAATATGCACTCTAATTTGCATGAATCCATAAAGGGGGAATGTGACCCCTCTCCTCTTTAAGCCTCTTTTTCTTTCAAGACTGTCAATAAACCAGTTTGTGCTCCAGATGTAATACATCTTAGTCTTTGGTAAAAATGAATTCCTTGTAAGGAAAATTTTCCTACTACCACTGTAATTTGGAGGACCCAGATTGTTGGGGGCAATTAAGCTGACTTTGTAATAATGCCGCTTGGGGGGTGTATGAAAGCCCTAATAAGCAGGCATATACATAGAATGAAGGCTACTGCTAAGCTTGTAAGCTGCCCTGAGTCTTTGGAGAAGGGCGGGATATAAATGGAATTAAAATAAAGAAATAAAAAAAAATAATTTCTTCCTTTGAGTTTTCATAGGAAAACTACTGCTGGATTAAGGAGAGATCAGGTTCATAAACTATACATATTTGGAGAAATATCCGTATGTAATTTAAAAAATGAACACAAAGAACTTAAGAGTATCCCTGATATTCCAATCATCTCTTTGAAAATTGAACATATTTACTTGTATTTTGCATATTTAATGTTATATCTTTCTACTATACTGTATTTGTCTCCTTGGTCTTCTGATGTCAATCCACCTGGCAGGAAGACAAAGCCTGTTAGATCTGCTTGCTCTCGGATCCAATTGGGTTTTAGAGAAGCTGGGGTTTTCCATGAGGATCTAGTGAGCAATATGGTTGAAGTCTTGGTTGCACCATAAAATGGTAAATGACAGAGGTAATATTTCCCTTATACGGCTTTCCCTCTTGTGCTAATCCAATGCCTTCTCATTTTCTGAGAGGCCCCAACAGATGAAACATAACAAGAAATGCTTAGAATGCCATTGGAGAAAGACAAAGAGTAAAACTGGCCAAATACAAGTAAGAATTTATATTATGAATCACATCATGGCAACAAATAGAGTGAAACACCATTATTACTCTGCCCTTATTACATCTGTTGATAGATACCTGGCAGGTCTGTTTAAAGTGACCTGGTCCCTACTGAGGAGGGGAATGTCATAGTGCTATCTGTGGGGCTGTTATGAGAACAACAAGATATTTGACAGATGAAGTTCCATGGATCTGGGAAGAGTTGGACTCCAGCTGGACAGCTCCAGATGAAATGACAAGGTACACTTATATAGGGTTATCTGGAGTGAATTTGACTCTGTGACCCTTGAGGAAGCAGAGAAGATCCTCCAGTCTATAAGCTCAGCTACCTGTTATATCCAGGTTCCTCATAAATGGTTCAAATAACTTGGGAGATGACGTGCAGTGGGGTCTGCTTCTTTGTGGGAGGAATGATTCAGTCTTGAGACAGGCTGTGGTTGGAATCTGTTTGGCTCTTTTGTGTTATGGGATCAATCTTACAGTTATTTGTACTCTTTTTTTTATTTATATGCTGTTTTCTTTTATAGATAGTCCCCCATTTATGACCTCATCTGAGCCTGGAATTATGGTCAAAAGTCATCCTGGTCATTAAGTTGGTCATCACATGATTGTGCTTTATTTTGGGACCTTTTTTGTTAAGTGAATGCTGCAGCCATTAAGTAAACACATTTTTAACAATGGGGATTTTCTTCTAGAAACTGGAAATAAATGCTAGCTTTCAGCAAAAACATAATAAATCACAGTCATATTACCCCAGGATGTTACAAAAGTGAAATGGTTGCTAAGCCCCAAAATGTGATCACATGACCATAAGGGAGGCAGCTTTGAATCTTAGTCTTATGTAGTTCTGGGCAGGTCCATCATAACAGAATAAGAGTTGGAACTATCTTCGAGGTCCTCTAGTCTAAACCCCTGCTCAAGCAGGAGACCCTATATCATTCCAGACAAGTGGCTGTTCAGTCTCTTTTTAAAAGACTCCAGTAATGGAGCACCCAGAACTTCTGAAGGCAAGTTGTTCCACTGGTTAATTGTTCTCACTGTTAGGAAATTTCTCCTTAGTTCTAGGTTGCTTCTCTCCTTGATTAGTTTCCATCCATTGCTTCTTTTCTTGTCTTCTGGTGCTTTAGAAAATAGGTTGACCCCCTCTTGTTCATGGCAGCCCCTCAAATATTGGAACACTGCTATCATGTCACTTCTAATCCTTCTTTTCACTAGACTAGATATACCCACTTCCTGCAACCGTTCTTCATTTCTTTTAGCTTCCAGGCCCCTAATCATCTGTTACTCTTTTCTGCACTTTTTTCAGAATCTCAACATTTTTTTTTTTATAATACGGTGACCAGAACTGGATATCAGTATTCTAAGTGTGGTCTTACCAAGGCTTTATAAAGTGGTACTAATACTAATGCTAACACTAAATCTTGATTCTATCCTGCTGTTAATGCAATCTAGGATTGTGTTTGCTTTTTGGGCTGTTGCCACACACTGCTGGCTCATATTGAAGTGACTATCCTCTTTGACTCCAATATCCCTCTCACAATCACTGCTTTGAGCCAGGTAACTTTGAACAGTCCCTAAGTATCCTGCCATATGTTAAGGACTATCTGTAATTCCTTTTTTAATGTAAACTGCCCAGAGACACAGTGGAATAGCTGGGTTTGAAACTGAAACCTTAAAATTATTTTTTTACCTTCCTAAAACATGTTTTATATTACTTTCATTCAGAAACTTCTATATTTTATTTCATCAACCTTATATATACATTCATTTAAATCAGGTATCCATTGCCTCCCATTAAAAATGTCAAGGCACTTCATAAAACATACACTTCCCTTCATTAACTCAGTCACAGTGTATAATATGTGAGAAAAGCTACGGTTAGAACTTATGATTAATAATGCAGCAGCTGTACATACCAATTAAGTGAATGTTTAAAGATACCTGTTTGTTCATGAAATCCCAGCTGCCCCTCCTCCTTTTTCTTGGCAAAATCTACCCAAGGGAACAGCACTTTTAAGAAAATAAAAGTTATTTAAAGTCATCTCTAAAATAAAGCTTGTTTTGTTACATAATCATAATAAGTAAAAATAAACATAAAAAGGAATTTATTAGTCTTTAAAGTCTTATTCCCCCACACACGCACATACATACACACATGTTCACCTCATAGTTTTGTTCCTTGAAACTAATATTTTCATCTTTGGAAATTGATCTAAGTTAATGATTATGTGTATAACTGGACAACCTTTGAGTCATTGTTTCAGAGATATTCCCTTACTTAAACAGAGAAACAGAATGATCAGGGGTGGATGAAAAAGCAGTGGAAACAGGATTGGCTTTCAGCTTCCTGCCAATTTCCCCATTGTGTTTCACAGGAATCTGGCAGGGAACATTAGAAATCTTCCCTTCCCTTCCCTTCCCTTCCCTTCCCTTCCCTTCCCTTCCCTTCCCTTCCCTTCCCTTCCCTTCCCTTCCCATTCTTTCCAGAAAGTAGGTAAGTAGCTGCTGTTGGGTGAGAGAGGGAGCAAGGGATTGCAAGATTGGCTGGGAAACTGTCACAGAAGATTGAAAATGAAGATTGTGTGATTGCAGCAGACCAGGCAGTATAGCATAGCCAGTAGCATTGAAGCAGCTACAACTTATTGTAAGTTACCCAGAGACATTGTATCAATGAATTGGGTGGCATAGAAATATAATAAATAAACAAATTTCCCCAAAATTCATTCCCTTGGCTCTAAATTTTGAACACATTTTGTATGGTAACCCACTTGAGGCACCATGGTTCAAAAACTGTTGCCTTAGAATGCATTATTTCACCCAGTAAATGGTCATGACAACAAGAGTGTGTGTAGTATATAGACAGATATTGGAAATAGGCAATCATTTGTTCTTGAACATTTGTTTCATCTTAGGAAGAAATCTTAGTTTACCATATGAAATTGAAAGCAAACTAAATCATAATTTAATTCCAGGTAAATGTAATCAAACCTAGACATATACAGTATGTAGGTTGTTTCTCCATCCCATCCTTCATAGAATTTCTCCCAATACAAGAATGCAATATGGGCTGCCATAGATTACCACAAAAGACCCTCCTGGATTCTGATTGTATTGTTGCCAAGTTCACCACGACTGGAATTCATTTGCTGCTGTCTTCCCAGTAATCAAATGACATGGCTAAGGACTAAGCTTTATTGCAAGCAGATTAGTGGCCAATTAAGATGATTGATCTCCTTGATCTGACAGTGTAGAACTCGTCATATAAACAGACTAAACCTATTTGCTAGATTTCCTGCAATTTTGTTAGCTGATCCAATTCCAGTTGTATGTTTCTCCTTCACTCCTAGTCTGTAGATTTTCTCCATTCTTTTCATTCTTTCTCACAGATAGGCCAAGTACAAAAATAAAAATCTAAGAAACAGTCTTCCTTTCCAAAGCTGTGACACTTGTCTTCAATTGGATTTTGAAACAGAAAGAAATGTGGTTCGCATATTGTACTAAGCTTTAACAAATCGCTGTTGCTTGAGTTCCAGCTTTTCCTAAAATGGTTTTGGATCTCATATACTGCTATGATATGGCTAGACTTTATGAGATTTGAAGTCCAGTATATCAACAAGGCAACCCTTGTCGAAACAGATCTTCACCTAATATCCTAGAATTAGGCCACTACTGTTACAGATCTATGCACCATCCAGCTACTAACTATTGTAGTTAGCTGCTCTGTCCTCAAAGCATGTCTTAGTTATATTACTACCTCTGGCAGTTCCCCTTTTTATAACCATGTGCACAAATAGTTATTATCCATTTTTTACCAGCTTCTAATAGGCAGGGAAGAGGGAATCTTTCTTCCAGAGCTACCAAGATTAGACATCAGTGCAAACCATGTTACTAGCTTGATCATAGTAAAATTTCTCATAAAATTGGATGTGAAATCTGTTTATGCTACTGATAGAAATGTAGCATGATTTATTTGCTATTTAAAAAATGTTGACTGGGTTGAGTTTTCAAGATGTAAACATGGACAGCTACAAGAAAAACCTAAATGCAATCCTATCCTAGAGATAATCAACAACAATATGAGTTACTTAGAATTTTCTTATTCTGCAAAGGCATAAGCAAACTTACCAAACCTTTTGTTTTTGCTCAGTGGTGTTTATCTTTGAATAAAAACATAATAATCATCTCAATAATTTGTATATTTCAGCTTAAAGTTTTTGAACAAACCTTATTTCTAGATTATTTCTAAATTCTCAGAATAGTATGTAATGGACAATGACGTCCACTTCTAAGTTACCAATTCATTTTAACTTTCATTCATGAATGTTATTCAGTTTTCCACAAAGTGTCCATAATAGTCAAGCAATGCAATCTCAAAAACATTAGATTATAGCTCAGCATATGATCCAGCAAAGGTATTAAATTGGTTTATATACCCAGATGCTGTTATTTGCAAATCATGGTGCAAATTTCAATATAGCAGTTATAGAAGTAGTTGTTGAAGCCACATTAAAAAAAACGAGAAAGCTGAGGAAAGAAAGAGCAAGAAAAAACCCACTGCCATAGAATTCTAGTTAACAAATAAATTCCTGTTTTATACTTTTTAGTTTACATTCAATACTGTGTGGATAATGTCATGCTGTATGAAAATTAAAACTGTGGTCACCATGCTGTGTTGACCTCTATAAAAATCCCAGTTATGATTAATATTTTATATTTGCACTGTAGGTTCAGAATGTTCTCTTATCATTTGGTGGAATATCAATAGTGTCACAAGATTCTTGATTTGGCATTTTGTGATTCCATAAGCTAGTGTTCTAACTGTTCTACAAACATGTCTTCACAGCAGTGTGGTGATAAACAGTGGCGTAGCGTGGGGGGTGCAGGGGGGGCTGGCCGCACCGGGTGCAACATCTGGGGGGGCGTGCTCACACTCGCAGCTCTCTGCCCCTGCCTGGCTCACTCACTCTCTCTCACTGCAGTGCTGGCTGTGCGAATCCGATCCGAGCCACCGGGTCGCCACCCACTGTGGAGGGGGGGGGGTGCCAGGTGTGCGGTGTGGTGCGGAGAGAGAGCGAGGGACTATCTGGGGGAGGGACAGACTAAAAGTAGATTTGAGTGAGCTAATCAGTTAGGGCACGGGGGTCAAACTCAATTGTGTCATGTGATTTATTGTGGCATATAGCGACTTTTTTGTCTTAGCAGAGCTGGGGTGGGTGTGGCCTGCAGGTGATGCATCCAGCCCGTGGCCGCCAGCTTGACACGCTGAGTTAGGGCAAACATGCACCAGAAGTTCACATTAAAAATCTCAACTGAAATGGGCAAAAGGTTTAGGGAGATCCATTTGTAAAATGCTTGCTACTTTTAATTATGTTTTTAAGACATACAAAATAAATAAATAAATAAATAAATAAATAAATAAATAAATTCAAGCACACTATACTTCTGTCATGATGAAAAATGATTCAATTTTAATCTTACTTATATTTTATCTCCTATTTATATTTTGGAAACTGTTATTTGTTTCTCTGTCTTTTGGAATGCCATTCCACCAATCAGAGCAGCTTTTTCTATTTATTTGTTTATTTTTTGGTAAAGACTGCTTGGCAGAATTCAAGTATTTCTCTTGCATTCTTCATCAGCTGAAGCTTCTGGTTGCTCTTCAAAGGCAGTCTCAGTAGAGCACATTACAGTAATCCATTCTGGAGGTGACCAGGACATGCACGATAAACCTCATGGCCCAGGAAAGATACATCTGGTGCACAACACAAAGCTGTGCAAAGGCTGTCCCCACCATGACTGACACCTGCTCCTCTAGCTGGAGTCAAGAGTCTAGGAAAATTCCCAACCAGCACCAAAGTTCGCAGATCCTGAAGCCCTAAAAATAGATCTACTCTATCTTGCCAAGGTTCAGTTAAAGCCTACTGTTCTCCTTCCATACACCAAAGCTTCCAGGCTCTGGGAGAAGTCATCAAAGAGATCACTTAATTTGCCATGGGCAGAGATGTATAAGAGGTATCCTCAATATGTTGATGACAGCCAGCTATATACAGTAGCATGCTGATTAGATACATAGGATACCTCACCTAAGGCAACAAACGACCTCACTCAGCAGTTTCATGTGGGTGTAGATACTAATAGGAGTACCAAACCCTGTGGAATCTCATATAGTAAGGTGAAGGTGGGACCTCCCTCTCACTCCCAATCAACACTGACCTGTACCAGCTCCAAAGAAAGGGACTGAACCAGCATGTATGCTACCTACTTCCAGCCCATGGAAGTGATCCAGAAGAATACCACTGTCAATGGTATTGAAGACTACCAAGAGGTTAAGAAGAGCAAGGACAGATTTATTATCCCTGTCATGCTCCTGCCAGAGATTATCCAAAATGTGACCAATGCTGCCTCTGTCCCAAACCCAGACACAAATCCTGACTGAAAGGGATTCAGATGGTTTCTTTCAGGGCCTGCTGAAGTTATTGCAGTACCACCTTTTCCACAACCTTCCTTAAAAAGGGAGTTTGAACACTGAATGAAAGTGTTGATCTCCTACCAGTATGATGGGATCCAGCAGTGTTTGTTTGAGGAGCGGGTGAAGCAGTGCTTCCTTAAGGGATGGAAGAACAATCCCCTACTCCAAGGAAGAATTAACCACCATTAGGATTAAACCAAATCAAACCCCCCTCCATCCCCAGCAATTCTAACAAGCCAGTAGGGTTATGAGTCTAAGGGGCAGATGGTGGATAGTCATAAAGATCCTGTCATTTTCTTAGGTTCAAAAGGATCAAATTGCTCCCAGATAAGTAGGCAAGACTGAATTCAGTCAGTCTTGTATCAAAACTGGCACCCAAGTTGGAATGAATTTCAGTGATTTAATAATAATAATAAAGTTGGAAGGGACCTTGGAGGTAATCTAGTACAACCCTCTGCTCAGGCAGGAAACCCTATACCATTTCAGACAAATGGCTGTCCAGTCTCTTCTTAAACACTTCCAGTGTTGGAGCATTCACTGCTTCTGGAGGCAGGTTGTTGCACTGATTAATTGTTCTAACTGTGAGGAAATCTCTCCTTAGTTCTAGGTTGCTTCTCTCTTTGGTCAGTTTCCATCCATTGCTTCTTGTCTTGCCTTCAGGTGCTTTGGAGTATAGCTTGACTCCCTCTTTGTGGCAATCCCTGAAATAATGGAACACTGCTATCATGTCACCCCTCATCCTTCTCTTCATTAAACTAGACATGCCCAATTCCAGCAATCATTCCTTATATGTTTTAGCCTCCAGTCCCCTAATCATCTTTGTTGTTCTTCTCTGTACTCTTTCAAGAGTCTCAATATATTTTTAAATTGTGGTGACCAAACCTGGATGCAGTGTTCCAAGTGTGGCCTTACCAAAGCATTATAAAGTCGTATTAACACTTTACGTGTTCTTGATTCTATCTTTCTGTTAATGCAGCCTAGAACTGTGTTGGCTTTTTTTGGCAGCTGCAACATACTGCTGGCTCATATTTAAATGATTTTCCACTAGGACTCCAAGATCCCTCTCACAGTTTGTTCTATTGAGCAAGGTGCCACCTGTTCTGTACCTGTCTCAACATCTTTTTTACATCATGGTGACCAAAGTGGATGCAGTATTCCAAGTGTGGCCTTATCAATTTTGTTCAGCAGATGTTTTGCCTGGTCTTATAGTTACACTGTAAGTCTTTCTTCCACAGGAGAGCTTATGTCACCTTAAACAATGCTATTGGAGGCTATCTGCAGATGCAATAAGAGTAGAGAAATATTGTTACTTCCTTGTTCTTCCCACCAAGAAGGCATCAAGATGCCTTGATGAGCATCTCACCTGTGTTTGATTGAATTCATCCCTTATCAACTTCCATCAGCAATCTAGATACCTCTTCTCCTGTTTCATATCCCTCAGCTTCTCTGTGAAGCACTGGGAGCAATGGGATCCATGAAACAGGACAGGCTGTATGGTTGGAATGTAATCCAAAGCTACTCTCTCATTCTGAGTGGCAGCCAATACTTCAGCTGGACCATGCATGAGACTTACAGCAACATCCCACAGCTCTCTCTAGAACCCAATACAAAGTGATTTTTAATCTGTTACATACACAAATGGCATTTTCTGCATCTACTATGTGTATGACAAGATTTTTGCATTTATGTGTGTATAATGAAGGGAAGGGAGGGGTAGAGAGAGGATCCTCAAATTTATAAGACATTTGACTATAAATCAAACAATTGTCCTTGTTTTAAAGGTATGGTATTTATCATCTCACTGCAGTGAACAAGATCCAAATGTCACTCTTCTGATATTGGAAGAGAAGAAATATGTTCTATGGCTCGGTTATATGACTTTCGGCAATGTATTCTTGTCAATACCTAATAAAATCTTTTCAGCAAGAGAACATTTGCTTCGGCTCTTAAATTACATTTCAACCCACTTTAAGGCAATGTCATTAAATGCCTCTTGACTTACACGGTGAGTCAGGGTCGAATGTGCTAATTACCCAGTAAATGAACTGTTCCTACCTAGTCTTTGCTGGTTTTTATTCATACCCAGTGGCTTAACTGCAGATATTCTGGCATAATTTTTACTCTTATTTGCCCCTTACAGTGAACGCTCCCTAATATTGAAGACTTCTAAGGTTAATGGTGTGTTCCACAGTGGGAGCACACAATTTCTCTGACTTGGTCATGTCTAGCAGTTCTCTTTAAAAGACACCCCAGCAGAGTTACTTTCACTGCTAGAAGACATGGCCTGTAATTCTTTGGATTAAAGAACTCTAGCAGCAGCCCTTTCTCATTTCTTTTTAATGATGCATGCTGTATGCAGCTCCTTGCAAGGCTCAGATGTAGAAGCTACAGTCTGCAGGTGAATTCTCATCTCTTCACAGAAATATTCCATTTTTTTCCAAATTAGAGTAGGATCTGACTTCATTTCTTCTCACATCATTCATAATCTCTCCCAGCGTCATCAGTCACAAAACCAAATTCATGGTTGCTAGTTTTAAGTTCTGTTAAAAAAAATCCAATTAACTTTCCACGAGCGTGCATGTAATTCCAGAAGGAATATCACTCTAGCATAGCATTTCTTTGAGGCATGCAGTATGACCTGGATTTCTTTATTATCATATGGGGCTTACAGTCTTGGAGAAAACAAATTAGGGAAAATCTTGTAGGCTGCCAAGGATTCCTTGCCCCAACACTATAAGATGGTGATTTTTTTCTATTTATTTGAAGCGCCCCAGCAACAGTGAATACAAAGAAAAATTGACCCACAACCAGCCTATGAACCCTTCAGAATCCAAATCAACCACACAGCCAATCAGAGACAGCACCGACATAAGACCCATCGCAAGACCCATCACTCAACACACCCACAACTGAAGCCCTTATAAACAGAAGAACACTGACACTGATGTTGCCTAAACTCCACTGAAGTGTTACCCAGCCTGGTATCAAAACGTTCAGAAACCAGCCCACAAGCTTGCAGAACAAACCCTAACCCCCATTAAGAAAAATATTATTTCCAATAACAATCAGGCTATTGTTAAGTGAGGTATGCCTGATTTTATGACCTTTTTGCCACAGTTGTTCAGCAAATCACTGGAGTTGTTAAGTCAATAAGGTGGTAGTTAAACAAATCTGGCATCCCCTGTTGACTTTGCTTGTCGGGCTGGAAAGTTTACAAATGTTGATCTCGTGACCCTGGCACAGTCCAACTGTTCATGAATACATGCCAGTTGTCAAGCATCCAAATTTCGATTGTGTGACTACAGAAATGCTGCAATGGTCATAAAACAGTCAGAAGTCACTTTTTTCACTTCTGTTGTAACTTTGAACGGTCACTAAATGAATGGTTGTAAGTCGAGGACTATCTGTAGTCACTAAAAGGCATTCACTGAAAGAATAAACAGATGTCCCAGAATACCGGATTATTGACACCAACACAAACATATGCATAAAATATTTTTGCTTACTTTTCTTCATGCATCTTGTGAATATTCGTATGTTGGATGAAAAAGAAAAACAAAAAGATCCTCCCCAAAAGTTTGATTATATTCATATTTTTCCATACGTAAAAGAGAGATGGAGTTTTCATTTTTAATATACATCATTTTGTTTTAAAACATTTAAAGAATGAAATGTAATAGTAGAATAACTACTCAAAAGAAAATGAGAAGAAACACGGGATAAAATCTGAAATATCACTAAGTAAACAAAATTTTCATTTGTCATCAAATGTAAATCAAATTCATCATTTCACTGATTAAAAGGCAAAGATAAAGTTTTCCCTTGTCCAGTTGTTTCTGACTCTAGAGGTCGGTGCTTATCTCTGTTTCTTAGCCAAGAAAGCCACCATTATTCATGGTCACCTGAATAGTGCAAATGGGTATGGAGCCTTCTTGGAACAACTGGAAGGACTTGTGGGGCTGTGCTTTCTTGGATGAGAAGTTATTGCAGTACCACCTTTTCCACAACCTTCCTTAAAAATGGAGTTTGAACACTGAATGAAAGTGTTGATCTCCTATCAGTATGATGGGATCCAGCATTGTTTGTTTGAGGAGGGGGTGAAGCAGTGATTCCTTAAGGGATGGAAGAACAATCCCCTACTCCAAGGAAGAATTTACCACCATTAGGATTAAACCAAATCAAACCCCCTCCATCCCCAGCAATTCTAACAAGCCAGTAGGGTTATGAGTCTAAGGGGCAGATGGTGGAACTTATAGTCATAAAGATCCTGTCTTCAAAGAAAAACAAAAAAGTCCAGTTGCCTCTTGAAAAAGCAACTTTGGGACAACCATGACCTGGATGACTGAGACTCTTCATAGATATGTGTCATTATTTAAAGTAAATGTAAATTATTTTTTTAAAAAATAATTTATTAAATTTATTGCAGCTGCCCATTCTATTAGACTCTTACAGAGGCATAAACAGGCAGTGCAGACTAAAAGGAAAAAAACAACAGCAAACTAATTAAAAGCAATCACCCATTGTAAATTTTTGGATTTCACCAAATAATTCTTGCTTGGTCTTCTGTCTGTTTCTAAACTCTGGTTGCATGATATCTTATATGTAATTAACCTTTTCTTAACAATAATTGTTTCTAGAATAAAACACATTTAAGTTTTAAAATAAAGACAAGGTTGCTAGACTTGTTTTTCTGGTTTTACATATTCTTACCATGCTTTTATAACATGTCCTTTAAAGTTTTTATCTTCTTTTGTGTCCTGATACCACAAATATCTATAAAATCCATTGCATAAACTGGCACCTTCAAATATTGACATTTAGTTATTCAGGGATTCTATCCATTTGATTGTCCATGAAAAACAACTTACACGGCAATAGAGCAAGTCCACCTCTGTCTTTTGAAACTGGTGTTGTTGTTGTTTTTATTTCATTTCATTCATTTATTAAATTTATTTGACTCTTATGTTTTTCTTTCCAAATTTGTTAGGTTTAGTCTTCCAAATTTTTGGACTTTTACAGAACTTAAAACTCCCCTCTACTAGAATGTGTGATTTAGGTTATTATACACGAGGATCTGCAAACAGTATGCAAATGGAAGGCAGGAAGAAGCAGCTTACGGTGCACATGCACCTGATTTCTGGAACTTTCTAAACTGGGGTTGTGAACAGGTTTGTTCACATCAGTGAAAGTTATAACTTGAAAGTTCATAATGGAGTAATGTCTGTACTTGAGTTAAAGAGACAGCTAACGAGTTGGCTGTTTTTACTTGCTGTGATCCTGTGGTTAGTTGTTCATGTAAATAATTGAATGTTAAGTGATTTATACGCAAACTCATTCATTTGCTTTAAATAAACTTGGATATAACATTGTTTCAGCTGTACTGTACTCCTTGCAAAATGAAGATATGGAAATTCTTTAATGAAAAAAGAATTGTTATTTCTCATGAGACTGGAATTAGAAGAATTAGAAGAAAAGGATGAGCCTCAGAAGAAATCTACAAACTAAACTATTTAAGTTCATAGGAAACTCACCAGGAATCCCAAAGATGTTTTTTTTAAAAAACAAAAACAAAAATGAGGCAACTGGGCTTTCTTGTTTTTCTTTGAAGACGTTTCGCTTCTCATCCAAGAAGCTTCTTCAGCTCTGACTGGATAGTGAGGAATGGAAAGATTTATACTCCTTGCAAAGGACCAGATTCAGCAGTCCATCTGCATTTAAAAGACAAAGGCCACTCTTTTGAAGACAGCAAAGTTCACATTTTGGACAGAGAGTAATGCTGGTTTGAAAGAGGGGTCAAAGAGACCATCTATGTCAAAATTGAACATCCCTCTCTCAACAGAGGAGGATGGATATGACATCATCTATCTCCAATCTACAACACAGTCCTTTCAACAGTTCCAAGAAGACTCCACACACATTTGCACCATTCAGGTGACCCTGAGGACATAGATAAGCCTCCAGGTAGCATTAACAACTCACTAAAAGAATGCAAATGATCAGCTGTCTGCAAGGAGTATAAATCTTTTCATTCCCCACTATCCAGTCAGAGCTGAAGAAGCTTCTTGGATGAGAAGCAAAATGTCTTCAGAGAAAAACAAGAAAATCCAGTTTACTCATGGGAAAAAAAAGCATCTTTGGGCCCACCAGGAATACTTTTAAAAGCAATAAATCTGCCTTTGGATCCTGAACAGCTGAACTCTTTTTAAAATTACATTTAAAAATGAACTCAGAAAATCATCTTATTGCCAGTGGATTTTAAAATTGACATCATGGATGCTTATAGATTAAGAGAAAGCAGAAAAATATCTCATGGAGATATTCTCCTATAATTCTTAAGGTTTTTTTTGAAGTGCATTACTTGAGGACATATTTTACACTTTTCATGACCAGCTACTGAATTGAAATAGCATGAACATAAAATCATGATTTATCCAGATCCTCTTTTACAAGTGTTTTACCTAAGGGGAGAGACTTCAGTTTGCTGCACATACTAGCAGGGAACAAGAAAGTTAAATACCTTTATTTGCTGTCAGCAAAATTCTACTTTCTCAGAGCGAGATCAAAAGATTTACAAGCCCATCTGCATTACCTGATAAGTAATATTTTTCCCTTATTAAAGAAACAAACAATTTTTCCTCTCTCCCCTGTTTTCCCCTTTAAAAGGATTTTCTATAATATGACTTTAGCAATTACTTTCTTACATTATGCCTTTATTTTTGGGTTGGAAGGGGTACAGCTGCAATTACTGCAATATAAACTTGTATGTATATATATTGCTCAAAAAAAATAAAGGGAACACAAGATAAGACATCCTACTATTAAATACAGTACATTGTGTTGTTTAAGTGTTCCCTTTATTTTTTTGAGCAGTATATTATGTTTGTTATTTTTTATTGGTTTTTTTTTCTTTTTTCTTTGTTTGAGGTGGTTTTTATGTCTATTATTTTGCACCCACGTGTTTGAAAAATTCAAATGCATGGGAGCAAAATTGGACTAGCCCTTATTTAGCTAGTTATTGTGGGATGATTTTTTTTAAAAAATATGTATCAATAGAATGTTAATAAAGTCTTCTCCAAGTTGAATTCATCTGGTCACTTCCTTGACATGTCCTAGTAGTTTTCCTGATATTAAAGGAAACTGATTTTCCATTACTGAATTCATGGCATGGAATACTCAAAATACTTGAAATTCTTTCATTCCACTGCAGTGCTCCCTTTCCCAAAATTAAGGGTGTGAGTGCAGGAACATATTTTGGAATTGTTTAGATAATACTCGGGATAGGAGAGAGGAGAAAAACAAAAGCAGAGTGCATATTACACTAACTGAAATGTTTTTCCTTAACACAAAAACAATCTTTGAAAGATATAATTAGATGAGAGGAAAGAGTGAGGGGATGGCAGGATCTTGAGGGAAATAAAATAAGCCAAGAGTCAATAAGGAAAATAACAACAAGGAAAATAAATAAATTGCAAGAAATGGTTGGATAGGCATAGATCACTCCTACATTGATGAGAGCTTAACAATTTCCCCAGTTTTTAAATCACCCTGCTGGTCGAGGATCTATGGAGATTCTCAATCATCCATGTCATGGTTGTCCCAAAAGTACTTTTCTTCCCACTTTCTTGGTGGTTTTCTTTGAAAACAGTTTGCTTCTCATCCAAAAAGCTTCTTCAGTTCCAACTGACTGGTGGGGAATGGAAGGATTTATATTCTTTATAAATTTATATTCTTTATATTCTTGTATTCAAAAGAATACGAGAATAGAAATCCTTCTTTATATTCTTTATAAATTTATATACTTTATATTCTTATTTTCAAAAGAATACAAGACCTATAAATCCTTCCATTTCTGGTCCATCCTGGTCCATCATTTTAACCTGATTGACTCTAGACCCATGCATTGATGTTTGACAGCCCAGAAAGGATATCTGAAATGCTGCATTGACAGTAACATACAGTAACAAACACCAAGAAGAAAATAAAGCCACTTTAAAAGTCATGGAGCTACTTGGAATACAAATGATGGCTTGCCTTCAGTTCAAAATGAGAGCCTTTGATTTCTTTCCTTGAGCATAAGGAAGACAAAGCTCATCATTTTGAAGATCACTTTTTCTCATTCTGGTCCCCATCTGAAAGTAGCTGAGGTCTATCACTTCTAAAATAAGAAACATGGGGGGGGGGAATAATATTTTCAATGAGAGCCTACAGCGAGCCATGTACAGATCTGTGCATTGGGGAAACAAAACAACCACTTCATAAACACATGGCACAACATAGAAGAACAAACCCATCAGGACAAGAATCAGCAGTCCATCTGCATTTAAAAGACAGAGGCTACTCTTTCAAAAACAGCAAAGTCCACATTTTGGACAGAGAGGAACAGTCTCTCTGTTTAACAGCTCTCTCTTAACAGTCTACAACAAAATCCTCCACTCCCATTTTCACTACTTAGGTGACCCTGATGACACAGATAAGCCTCCAGGTGGCCTCAATGACTCTCTAAAAGATTGCAGATGACCAGCTGTCTGCACGGAGTATAAATCCTCATGAAAAGAAAATCCTCTTAAAAGAAAAACAAGAAAGTCCAGTTGCCTCATGGAAAAGCATCTTTGGGATCAGTAAGGATGTTAGGATGAGAGGTTCTCCTGAAGAGTAGGGGAAATGGTTTGGATTACATTCAGTTTTTCTCCTAACTTTCCTTGCCTTCTGACAGTAAGCGCAAAAGGAGGGAAGATTAGCCCAAGCGTGCTAATAAAAATGTATTGGAAGCAGTCAGAAAGAAGTCATTGTAATTCTGCATGGTGTCCTTGCATGGCTGTGATTTGGTTGTTTTGTGTTTTTTTTTTAAACTGCCTAAAGGGTAAATGTATAGTGGATGTGATAAATGCTAAGAATGATTGCATGGCACAAAGGAGAGAACAGAAAAGATGTATTTCCTCCAGGAAGAGCAAAGTAGCAGCTCTTTTTTCTTAAAATGGATTGCGGTTGGATTTACAGTCTTGTTTTATCCTTTGCTTAATACTCAAACAAAATGATAGGGGACCTTCTCTAATTGAAAAGAGAAGGGCCTTTATGGAGGAGAATAGTGAGTTTATACTTAGAATGATTGACTGGCTTGCCCTTCCAAGTAACATTGCAATCAGTTTAGTCTTAGATACACAGGCAACCTAAACAGCTTAAAATTCGCAGGCATTCTCTCTGATGCACAAGGCACTTTTCTGTACAAATTGAACCAGCACCAGAACTTATTCTTTCAAGCCTATGAAATTTCTGGGATAGAAATAAATAGCCTGCTTGGCATTCAAGGGAACTTGGGGCATTGTTTGATGAATCATTTCAATGTATTAGATGCTCGATATTAGACTGAGGAGCTGGAGATCAGGGTGCCAAGATTACTCTTTATTGGCTTGTAAAATGTGGAAGCTCTCAAGGAACAATCAGAGAAAACTACGGTAAATTTGCTACTTAATCATTTCATCATAAAAGTTACTTGTAATGTTAAGATAAAATATAGGTGGCCTGGCATTAGGGTTTTAAAGTATAACTGCTTATTTATCTCAACAAAATGAATTAAAATGGTATGATTAAATTCACATCTATTTTCAAAATTATGGTCTCAGTTGGGCCATATGTCTAGCACTACTGTGCCCTTTTCTCTCTTCTTATTTATATACACAAATATTGCTTAAATTTGCTTGTAGATGATTGACTACCTTAAACAGAACAATTTATTTATTTTATTTATTTATTAGTTGAATTTATATACCGCCCTATTCCCAAAGGACTCAGGGCGGTTCAGAGGGCAGTTAAAACAGTACAAAAAGAGAATAAAATGGAATTAAATTAGTACAAGCCCACAATTCATAATAACAATAAAATTAAAAATTAATTTAATATGATTTAATATGATTTAATTAAATACTTTAAAATTTAAAATCCCTCAGTCCAGGCCAGACAATTTGAACAACCAGGTTTTTAAGTCCCGGCAAAACGAGCGAAGGTCGGGGGGCAGTCCAAAGCTCCATCGGCAGTTCGTTCCAAAGGGCGGGCGCACTCACAGAGAACGCCCTCCCCCTGGGAATCACCCACCGGCACTCTCTAACCGGTAGAACAATGTCGTCTGTAAGAGTGAGGTTATGAATTTATACATGCTCCACATTCTAACTCATAGCTCAGAGAACCCTAGATTAAACTATATACTGAATGAAATCAGAACTAATGCTAGATTTCATGAGATTTTAATGCTTCTGAAAGCACCAAGATAGGACCAAAGAAATAAATGGGAAAGGAGATATAAAAGGGGCACAGTTGATTTGAATAGAGAGTACTAGGAACTCTTGAATCATATTACAATAAGGAATTAATATTAAGCTGCAGTTCCATGGAACTGCATGTATGAAAACATACCTACATTATTAATTTGAGAAACATTTTCATTCTTTATCTCTCCCAATGGTACAGTGAAATTGGAATAATTATAAGGATCTTGCATCACTTTTAGGAACCAAAATGGCATCTTAGTGTTAGTGTAAACTTACAAATATGACATCTACAGCTAGATGTCATTCGGTTACTTTTTCATAGCTGGGCTGCCAATTATGTCCATCTGGACTCAAATATCTTGATTATAGTTATCTGTTGTCAGAGGGACATCCTGTTGGATTACACACATTCATACCTACATTCCTATCATGGTGTTCCCCTTCAGGCTAATCAACACTATCCATTATCTATCCTTCTCTAAAACCCATGTATCTTTGCAAGCTAAACTTGCAATGTTCATATATCTGCTTCATCCAATTATTTATGTTTTTTCACATATCTCCTTTTTCTCTTTTTTGAAGATTTTCCCCATATGATCATGACTTGATCTAAAGAAAGCAGGTTGGCATTGTTCAGGTTCTCCTCTGACTCCATAATTATTGAACAGGTGCAACAAAGCAACAGAAGTACAAAACACAGCAATAGAGTGTTTCTTAGCAAACCTGATAGCTGACTGGGAGAATAGCATGACACGAAGAAGGGCAAAACATCATATCTGCCTAAACAAGCAGGACAAAGAATTGCTGTCCCAATTCAACTTTGTGACACTTGGGCCTGAGGTGAAGAACCTACTTCGTTCTCTGAAAAGCTCCTCAAGTGAAAGGTTCTGCTTCCTGCTCCAGATTGGCTGGTTTCTATCCACCACAAGGAATTTGAGACTCACCTAAAAAAGTCTGTGCCTCTGTGCTTCCCTGTCAGTTATAACTGGCAGACATCTTGTGAACATGCATTAATTGAATATTTCAATTATATTAATACATTTACATTACATTTATATTACATTACATTTACATTTACATATACATTTACAGGAATTATAGTCCTTGGGATTGCTGCTTTATATTTTTGTTTTAGAGTTCAATCATTAGTCGATCTCTCTGTATAATTGTGACAAGCCAAGGAGAGGCAACTCTTTAAACAATATAGCAGTCAACAAATCACAGTGGTTAATTGAATAGAATGTGCCCTAAATGGCTCTTTCACCCTCCATTGTGTGCTCAAGAAAAAACAGAAGAGAGAAATTAGAATTAATTGGGGTGAGAAGATTCCCACCAGTCATGGAGGTTTGAAAACTACCGTGACACTTACATAAGTTTATTTTTAAGGTGATTGCCTTACATTGGCAAGGGAAACCAATGGGTGTGATTCACCCAGACACGGTTGATCAAATCAAATCTTGAAAACAGACATAAATCAGCATAAACTCAGGGTGAGTCCCTCAAACATTTGAGTAGGATTTTACTCATAACCTAATACTATGCTTCTCTCTTAAAATCAAGGCACAATTTACATAATTATTTACAAATTACAGTCAGCTATTTTGCTTTCCCAAACTTTTAATTCAAAATGACATAATCAAAATTACTACATTATTTCATGGGACATCTCCCAGAGCTTTTTTTCATACTGCAATGATCAAACTATCAGGATGTAATTATTTCATATTGAGCTCAGTTTTACATTCAATCCAAGTTCCTTCAAAATCCATCCATCCCTGTGCCTATCTCTTCCTGTTTTACTATTCATCTTACTTTCTCCTGATTTATTAAACTCTCATTTACATATAACAAAGTGGGCAGAAGTAATTCAATTATGCACAGCTGTTTTTACTTCTTTTAACAAACATTTATTCTTTGCTATAGATTACTTACCATCTCCTTCTTTTATACCAGTATTTGCCATCCACCACCCCACTTTTACTAAGGTAAACACATTCATTTATTTTGTGCAGTTTTTCACTATTCCATTCATTCATTATATTCATTACATTTTCAGTTTCCTACACTCTATTGCATCATACAGGGTATCTAACATTCATTGCAAATCATTTGGTTTTTCAGCTAACAACATAATATATACATGGGGCTACCCTTGAAGACCACTCGGAGGCTCCAGCTGGTACAGAATGCAGCTGCGAGAGTTGTGTTGGGAGTTTCACGACATTCCCATGTTACACCTCTGCTCCGTGAGCTGCATTGGCTTCCAGTTGTCTTCCGGGTGAGATTCAAGGTGTTGGTAATGACCTACAAAGCCCTACATGGCATGGGTCCGGAATACCTTGGGGAGCACCTGCGGCTGGCGTCAACTTCCCTCCGCCCAGTACGCTCCCACAGAGAGGGCCTCCTTGGTGCCACCGGTCAAAGAATGTCAACTGGTGGCCCCCAGGGGGAGGGCGTTCTCTGTGGGCACGCCGGATTTATGGAACCATCTTCCGGTTGAGCTCCGGATGGCGCCTGACCTCCGCTCCTTCCGGCGTGATCTCAAAACCTACCTTTTCGAACAAGCTGGCCTGGCCTGATGGGATGGGGTTGGGTTTTATTAATCTGTTTTAATCTATTTTTTAATGTGTTTTAACTTATTCATGGGCATTTGTTTAATCGTTTTTAATTTTTGTATCTTGTTTTTTAATATGTATTGCCCTGTTCATGCCCTGAGTCCTTCGGGAGAAGGGCGGTATACAAATAATAATAATAATAATAATAATAATAATAATAATAATAATAATAATAATAATAATAATAATAATATATTCATTCACTTTTCTAATATCACAACAAGCATTCCCTAAAGCTGAATCTACAAATAAGAGTCAAGGTGCATGATATAGCTTTATCTTACATAGTATAGGTAGTCCTCAGATTATGATGGTAGTTGGGACCAGAATTTCCATTGCTAAACAATGCATAAAGCACAATGTCACTTAGTGATGGAACTCCTGACAGTTCTCATTATTGTTGTTAACCAAATTGCAACAATTATTGGCAAGGACACACCTTGATCCAAGACATTCCTGGCTTGGTCCCTTCCAGCCCTGAACCTCAGTAAAATAAGGGACTGCCTCCTGTTGAATCACCCACCTATCTCTCCCCCTCCATTCTGTCTGATTGACTAACTTGTAGAGCAGCATTCATCTGCCACAGTAGTGCCAACAGTGGTGCCAGGTTTAAATTAGAAGAAAAAGAAGTCTTTCAAAGCATCTCAAGAAAGCCACATATAGCATGCTCATTCTTGGGAAGAAGGCTGGGTGCAGCCAGCAGCTGCATTGCATAGGGCTAGACTGACCATGCCTCAGTGGAAAGAAGAACACGGTGAAGGTCAGTTGGGTCTGACAGAGCCAGAGGAGTATAGGGTAGTGTGATGCTTGGATGGGGCTGGTCACAGCACACAGTTTGGGGTGGCACTCCTTCACGTTGGCCAGCTAAGACTGATAAAGTCTCTGTGCCTCTACTTTAATCTTAGTACCAGGATGAGATGGAAGTGTGGGTAAGTGGAGGGGAAATGAAGTGTCCTATAGTCATAAGGTTGGCTGCCCCAAAGGAGCTTTTTCATGAGGCAACTGGACTTTCTTGTTTTACTTTGAAGACATTTTGCTTCTCTTCCAAGAATCTTCTTCAGCTCTGACTGGATGGGGGGGAATGGAAGACAGCTGGTCATTTGCATTCTTTTAGAGAGTCATTGATGCCACCTGGATGCTTATCTGTGTTTTCAGGGTCACCTGACTAGTGCAAATAGGTATGGAGCCTTCTTGGAACTGTTGAAAGGACTGCATTGTAGACTGGAGTTAGATGATGTTGTATCCCTCCTCACTGAGAAAGGACAGTTCAATTTTGACATAGATGGCTTCTTTCATCCCTCTTTCAAACCAGTATTCCTCTCTGTCTAAAATGAGGACACTGCTGTCTTCAAAAGAGTTACCTTTGTCTTTTAAATGCAGATGGAGTGCTGAATCTTGTCCTGATGGGTTTGTTCCATCAGTTTTATCATGCATATATGAAGTGGATGAATGAGAATCTCCACAGACATAAGTATGGGTGGACTGCCAAGCACCCAAATTCTGATCATGTGATTATGAGGAGCACTCCACAACCATAACTTTAGGCCTTGGCAAAAGTATCATTCATTCAGTGTAACCCTAACTTCAAACAGCTGCTGAACAAAGGGTTATTAAACAAGAACTATCTGTACTCAATTTTGAAACATTTGCAAAACTTAGCATGATGCATTCAGCAACAAAACACTGCGTAATTCCATAGTCTGCTTATGCTATTGCATCCTTCTTCTAAATAACTTACAAGAAACTTTCTTCCTCATGACCTTTGGAAGAACGAAAATCTGATCTGCTCATCCCCTACTGACACTTACCAAATAATTGAACAGTTTTATTCTCTCACCCTCTTTAATCAGAATACTATCAAGCACAGGCACAAAGTAACCCCCTTGTGATTTTTGCATTCATCTTGCCACTTTCCCATTTTTTACAGAGGGAACAATAATAGCATTCTTCCAATTACAATCAGAGATGCAGTCTTCCCATGAATGTCTACTGCACAGGTTAAGATAAACAAGAACATAATCTAGTCTATTTCAATGCTGGACATATATATTTCAATATCATTTTTTCTATGGTTTATAGGTATTCTGATATTTTCAATTCTCCGATGGGCTGTAGAGGTTCCTGGGAAGATCTGACTTAGGGGCTGGTTGTTACCTTATAGGACTTACTTTCATACTATGAGAATTTCTTAATTCTGAGCTAAGAGGTAGCAAATATCCATAGTACAAAGTTGAATATGATTGTCCAAATGTACTGTATTTACAATTGTGTTTATGATCTTCAAAGATGGCCATAGCTACCCGTCAGCAAAGAGGAGCTTTTAATGTAAAGCTTGCAAAAACATCAAATATTGAGAAAACACTGAAGGTTATGTTAGACCGAATAGATTTCCTGTAGTACAGACAAAAAGAGAGAGAGGGAAAGATATCAATGGTATTAGTTCCAGGAAGGGATCTTTCCCCATTGAACTTGGTGGACAGAAAATTCATATTTCTGATGTATTCTAATGATGCTTGAAGAAAAGATTATAAAACAAATACAGAGAAAATAAATATGTAGTTCCAAAGAAACTTCCTTTTTTTAAAGAGTGACTGGAAAAAGGAAATTTTTTTATCAGAGCTGAAAGGAAAGACCCAGGGGATTTTGTCTGATAATAAAAAAGTGCCCCAGTCATGTGAGAAAGTACTAAGCCACTGGCCATGTATTTCTTTCAAGACATCAATAACTGAAGAGGAGACCTCCTAGCACCAGAAGACAACCAGGCAGTAGATAACTTTGAAGGATTCTTTCATCAGCTTGCCAGAAAGACTTGAGGCTCATTTCATGATTTTAATTATTCTGTTTAGCGATTGCAGCTTCTTAAGTGTTTTGCAGTAATCAGCAGTTATTAGGCATAAAACTATAAGATATTCATTTTCAGAACACTTCATCTTAATTACACTGTAAATGCCACCATTAGCAGGTTATGCAGTGGTTTGTTTGGCTGCCTCACTAAAGAGAGTTGGGAATGCTTTGCAGTTTTGTAATGATCAACACATATAAATGCCCTCAGAAGCAATAACATTTATTCTACAGAAAGATGATGGAATTAAATCCCATTGCTTTCAAGCATTTTGTATTTCAAAACATCGTTGTCATCTTTTACTTTTAAATGGAATAGGAAAATGGGAGATTCTCAGTGTATTATCTTGATGAGCCATTAGTTGTAGAATGATTAATGTTCCACGGACCATGCACTTTCCCCCTATTTACAAATTAGCTAATTAAAAATGCCTAAATTAGGGCTAGGGAACCTAGTGTCTTCTTTATTAGACCTTACCTGGAAAGCCAATGGCAATGGGGACATGGGGACCACCATAGCCTAAAACAGGAGTCTTCAAACTTGGCCCTTTTATGGCTTGTGGACTTCAACTCCCAGAATTCCTCAGCCAGCAAAATGTCTTCAAGTTAAAACAAAGAAAGTCCAGTTGCCTTTTGAAAAAGTACCTTTGGGACAAACATAACCTGGATGATTGAGAATCTCCATAGACATTTGTTCTACATGAATAATTTGAGACTATCTTGTAACATTGTTGACTCAAATATGATTACTTTTAGAAACAGCCAAATCTTTAGTGATGACATCAGGATGGCTTTGGAGTGGATAAGTGTACAATAAAGTAAAGGTAAAGGTTCCCCCGCACATGCGTTCTAATCGTTTCCAACTCTAGGGGCCAGTGCTCATCCCCGTTTCAAAGCCGAAGAGCCAGCGCTTGTCTGAGGATGTCTCTGTGGTCATGTGGCCGGCATGACTAGACGCCAAAGGCGCACGGAACGCTGTTACCTTCCCACCGTAGTGGTCCCTATTTTTCTACTTGCATTTTTACGTGCTTTCGAACTGCTAGGTTGGCAGAAGCTGGGACGAGTAACAGGCGCTCACTCAATACTGCAATACTGGTAAGAAAAAATATATATGAATAAACAGAACAAAGTATTGGCACTACATTCAAAGGAGGGAAGTTATAAGTTTAGAAGCAAGCAATATTTTGCAAGAAGAGAAAATGTATCAAATATGTATGATGAATTAAAAAAATAATAATATCAAAGCTGAATGGTATAATCTAATCAAACCCAACAATATATTTGGAGTGTCCCTGTATTACATTGTGCAGTGGATACTGTTGGCCTGGATACGAGCTGAACCAGATGCTTTAGGTCACAATATCTGAAAACATATGACTACACATTTGTGATATACAAGTGACATAGATTGTATTTACCAAGGAAAATTGATGGTCATGGTTTGTTGCCACCGAAACCAATAGTGGAAGATAAAATCAGAGATCTGAATGATTACATAAAAGCAAGCAAAAAAGATGTTAATAAATGTCTGCATGGAAAACATTTTGAGTGTGGCAGAATGAAATGTGGCGTACAAATTGAACTGTTATAACAGTGAATGAAAAATTGGAAAGATAAACCTCTACAGGCCCAATACCCGAAAGAAATTGAAGGCAAGATGAATAGTAGCAAAACTTGGCAATAGCCTCAGATTGGATTCATCGAGATGGAAACATAAGGCTTACTATTCGTAGCAAAAAAAGTACTAGCTATATATGCTATAAAAATGAAAATTCAGGAACCTGGAAATCACTGTGGCTGTAGCAAAATTGTCCAGTTCTAAGACAATATATGATCATGTGGCAAAAATGGTACACTGGATTTTATGCAGAAACTTATTCATTTGATTTTCCTCTTTCTCTTGATTTGTTATAACCATCTCAGTCCAACAGACATACTTACTGATGTCACAGTGTCATATGACACTAGAGTAGCTTAAAAAGAACAGGAATTTCCAGGTATAACAAAACTAACTGGTATAAATTTTCTCCAGAGATACTGGAGAATTGGAAGCTGTAATGATAGAATTGTCAAAATAGTGGAGAAAATTAGAATTATTTAACCACAAAAGATTTAGATCACAGGTGTCAAACACAATCGTGTCACATGATGTATTGTGATGTATCGCAATGTTTTTTGCCTTTACAGTGCCGGTGTGGGTATGGCCTGTGTGTGATGCATCCGGCCCAAGGGCCGCCAGTTTGACACCCTTGATCTAGATCACAAAATGCAGCTTTGCTTAGAAACATATATCACACTGGGTTTTGTGCAATATATTGATTTTGGGTTAAAGTTCAGATAGACCCTAAATTACCAGCATTTGCTAAGTATTTTAGAAGAAACTATGTAAAAACTGTAATAATAATCTATGTCATGCTTAAAAATTAAGTACAGAACAAATTTAAAGGAATATCAATTAAATGAGAATATGCAAAATGCAAAGTAGACACAGAAAAGCCATGTTTCTAAGACAGTAGCATAACACCAAACAAGTAATTACTTTACAATTAAAAGATAAACTAGACTAGATTAAAAACTATTGGCAATATATATAATTAATTGTACCAATTAAAATTTAGCAATGTACAACATAAAACCCAGCACCAGGGCCAGGCCAGGAGCCTCAATTCTCCAATTAAAGGACCTTTGTATCTCCAGGGTCCTTAAAATCTTGCTTAAAAGATTAAAGCCCATATTTAAAGTGGCAGCTGATCCCAAATGCATGGGAATAATTCCTCCAAAATCTACGATCTTCACTTTGCTGTCAGAGTAGCAAGAACAAACATCACTGCCAAATAAGTTGAATAAGTAGGTTTTGTAAAGATGAACTAAGTAGGTAAGAGGATTGCACAAGAGTTCCTGAAACATTAAAATTATATTTTTATAGTAACACTTGGCCTTGTTGTTGTTGTTGTTGTTAGTTGCGAAGTCGTGTCCGACCCATCGCGACCCTATGGACAACATTCCTCCAGGCCTTCCTGTCCTCTACCATCTTCTGGAGTCCATTTAAGCTGACGCCTACTGCTTCAGTGACTCCATCCAGCCACCTCATTCTCTGTCGTCCCCTTCTTCTATTGCCCTCGATCTTTCCCAGAATTAGGCTCTTCTCCAGTGAGTCCTTCCTTCTCATTAGGTGGCCAAAGTATTTGAGTTTTAGCTTCAGGATCTGGCCTTCTAAAGAGCAGTCAGGATTGATCTCCTCTAGGACTGACCGGTTTGATCGCCTTGCAGTCCAAGGGACTCGCAGGAGTCTTCTCCAGCACCATAGTTCAAAGGCCTCAATTCTTTGGCGCTCAGCCTTTTTTTTTTTTTTTATATTGAAAAGTTTTAAAATACAATTTTCCTTTGAAAAACCCCCCTTCCCCCTCCCTCCTCCCCTCCCTACCTCCCCCCTATCTCCCCCCCTCCCCCTCTCCCTCCTCCCTCCCCTACCCCCCCTCTACTTCCCCTCCTCCCCCCCTCCCCCCCGACTTCCCAGAGCAAAATACAAGGTATATATCTAAAAAGCAATCATAAACAATCATATACTAACAATTATAAACTCTAAAATCCATCACTCTCTAGCTTATATAGAGTAAGCCAATCCTTAACAATACTAAATATATATGAACTAAAATAAAAGAAAACTAACATCATTCCCATCTATGTTCTTCCACAATTCACTATTACCTAGACATATTCTCACTTACACACCACAAGCTCCTATCCCTATTAACCTCTCTAGCCAAAATAGGCTATAATAGATAATTCTTACACAAATTAACCCGCATTAACCCACAAAACTTTCTTCCTCTTCCTCTATAGTTAATTATCCATTAATTCCAAATTGAAAATTCTGTTACCATACATAACGTCCCAAAATTCTTAAAAACCCAACTACCACTTGACTATAAGTATATTGTGGAAGTTCCATAGATTTCTACTGGTCTTATTTTTTAGTCTTTTTTGAGCGTTTTAAGGCAGCACGCGTCACCCTCTGTTCTCTAAGATCATCCAAAAGAGTTGCAGCTTGATCTCCTCCTGTACCCTTCTCGTCCATCTGTCCATCTTCATCCTCTTGACATTCTCCTTCTCCAGATCCCTCTACAGCTTCCAGAAGTGTTGATGGGGTTGCTTTTAAAACATTGTTGTAAAAATCATGCGCTTGCTTCACAGTACCCAAACAGTACCTTTTGCCATCATACATGAAGCTCAGCCCAACTGGGATCTCCCATCTGAACCTTATATCTCTTTGCTTGAGCTCTTGCACAAGAAATATAAAGTCCTTCCTTCTCTTTAAAATCTTTGGAGGAATTTCTTTTAGAACCAAAACTTCTTGACCAGCAATCACAACTTTAGTATCATAGGCAGCTTGTATAACTTCATCTCTAATTTCCCTTTTTACAAAATAGACCACCACATCTCTAGGCAACTTTCTCTGCTTAGCAATCCACGAATTCACACGAAACACTTTGTCCATACCTTGTTTTATTTCAGATGCTGGATGGTTCAATACCCCCTCAAAAGCCTCAGAAACCAGCTGCTTTAAATCTTCCTTAATATTCTCTTTTAGGCCTCTAATTCTAACAGCAAACTGATGGGAATACCCCCTCAAAAGCCTCAGAAACTGGCGCTCAGCCTTTCTTATGGTCCAACTTTCACTGCCATACATTGCAACTGGGAAGACCATAGCCTTGACTATACGCACTTTTGTTGACAGGGTGATGTCTCTGCTTTTTAGTGTGTTGTCTAGATTTGCCATGGCTTTCCTTCCGAGGAGCAAGCGTCTTTTAATTTCTTGGCTACAGTCCCCATCTGCAGTGATCTTGGAGCCTAGGAAAATAAAATCTGTCACTACCTCCATTTCTTCCCCGTCTATTTGCCAGGAATTGAGAGGGCCAGATGCCATGATCTTGGTTTTCTTAATGTTAAGTTTCAACCCAAGTTTTGCACTCTCCTTCTTCACCCGCAACAAGAGGCTCATTAGTTCTTCTTCACTTTCTGCCATTAGAGTGGTATCATCTGCGTATCTTAGGTTGTTGATATTTCTTCCGGCAATCTTAATTCCAACTTTTGATTCATCTAGCCCTGCCTTTCTCATGATGTGCTCTGCATATAAGTTAAACACTTGGCCTAGTTGGTAGCTAATGCAGAGCTCTGCAGTGGACAAAGATGGGGGGAAAAATGAGGAAGATTCAAAACAACCCACATTGCAGTATTTTAAACCCAGGTCAATGGAAGAAGGATGGTAAAAACATGACCTGTCTAGTAATCTGTTGCAGGAATTAACACACGAAACAAAGTCTGAATTAGAAGCTTTGCTGCTTTTGCATCTCAAGGACTGGCAAGTATGCCAGATGTTACACAGATGAAAATGACAGACCACACAGCTGCAGGGACAATCTATTATCCACCAGGACACCCACATTCCTGGTAACTGATACAGCTGTGATTTCTTGGCCCTGAAGATATAATTTGATTTCTATAAAAGTTTAGAGAATGCCGACAGGATTCAAATGTTTGATCAGCAACCACTGTCTCCTTCAGTGTCCATTCAGAAATCCATTTCATAACAAAAAGAGGAATGGCAGGTCAAAATATTTTATAAAATATTTGAATAGAGCAAAAAATGTAAGATCTTTTTTTTCAGGACTGCTGTTGCATTAAAAAAAAATCAGCCAGTGAATAATATATTGCAAGATGCTTTATTCCCCTTTGTTTCTTTCTTTCCATTATTAAGTGTCATCTAATTTAATAAGGTTCTGATTACACTCTGGAGTAAGTACATGGAGAATTGATGGACGCTTTCCAGACTTGGGATGATATAAATTACTTTTTTGTGAAAGATTCAATTTGATACTATAAAATAATTAATATTCTTCTCATTTTTTATTAATCGCATTCCTGTGGTATTATATTTCAGCCTTTGAACATATTTACTTGCAGCTGACTGATTTCACTTGTACCAGGTATATATTTAATTACATTCATATTTTGCCTTTCTTCAAAACAACTCAGAGAAAGCAGTCATGGGTTTGTTTGTTTTTTGTATTTTATCTTTTCAGCTCCCATAAACTGAGAGCTATGTGCTAAGCACCATTCATATTTCAAAAGAACTTCATTTTTTGTTAGTAGCATATTGAGTGTCACCCAGCCTGATGGCTCCACCATTCAGCACAATGTCATCAATCACTTTCACCTGCCCATCAATGTACTTTTCTTGCTAAAATACAGGAGTGGCTTACCACTGCCTTCTCCTAAACCAGGGGTGTCAAACTCAATTTCATTGAGGGTCGCATCAGCATTGTGGTTGCCCTCAGGGGGCCAGGTGGGTATGGCCAGGGTGGGCATGGCCTACCTGGTGGGCATGGCCAGCTCTACATTGTTCGCATCAAGGGTGCCTATGGGGGCCTGGGCAGGAGTGGGACAGATCTGAGGGTCTCTGGGCCAGGGCCAAGGCAGAAGGGGCCGTTCCCTCACTGTTTCCAGGATGGCTTCACGGGCCACATGAAACCACTTCTCAGACTGGATCCGGCCCCCAGGCCTTGTATTTGACATGTCTGTCCTAAACAATATGAAATAATGCCTTTGCTATTTGTCACTTAAGCGATCATTTACCTTCATCTCCTTTCTTTTACTGCTGCTGTCCAATACGTGTTCCTGCTTGTTCTAGTAGTTGACCAGCTGGAATGTGTTTTGTTCCTTGAGTGATCCTGTTGGGAACCTCTTGGCATAAAACTCCTGGCATTCTTTGTTCATCCTTTCCAGAGACTCCTTCATGATTAGGCAACACAGCAGGATTAGCAGGGGAAGTTATTGACTGCTATAGGATACTTAGAATGAATAAGGGCTGCAACCTGCTTCTTTCCTGCTTGCTGATGAATGCTGTGCAGGAAAATTGCCTTTAAAGAGGACAGTATAAAAAGGTAAAGGAGTCCGTGCAGATTTTACTCCGCTAGTTGTGGCTGACTATAGGAGGGGTGCTCATTTCCGTTTCAAGGCCACTGAGCCAGCACTGTCCGAAGACATATTCGAGGTCATGTGGCCAGCATGACATCACAGAGCCCTGTTAAATAGTGGTGCCTATTTATCTACTCACATTTGCATGCTTTTAAACTGCTAAGTTGGCAGGAGCTGGGGAAAGTAATGGGAGCTCACCCCATCACGTGGACACTCAGGTCTGGAATATGGGCTGCCAACTTTCTAGCAGACAAGTCCAGTGTCTTTAACCACTGAGCCACCACATTGCCCTAGGGAGGACAGTATCAAAAGAATATTTTCAACCTCTGCTCCTTTAGAGATTAACATAAACATCCTTTCAAAATTCTCAATTCTCTTTGGGAATAGGAAAAAAAATTGAGAATAAGCTTTCTTAATTATTCAGGAGAAATTTTTTTCCCAGTGTCTCCTGAGCCTTTGGGCTAGGGGCTTGCAAATAGATACAGCAATAAATGTTTCTTCCACACGTACAGCTTCAGAAAATTGTGTGTTTAGATTGGCAGCTTGGCAACCAATTTGAAACTTGGAGCAAATTCAGCCAGTTTGGCCTTTTTAAAGCAACTGAAAAAAAAGTTACAGAAATGTTGGTTGAACTCTAATTTTGTTAGATAAAGCACCTGAAGGGGAAAAAAATCACTATTATAAAATTATAAGAACAACAACAAGGTTACAGACAATTTATAGCTTTTATAATCTATAGCAGACACGTCAAACTCGCAACATCACATGATGTTGTGCGACGTATTGTGACTTTTTCCCCATTGCCAGCAATAGGATGGGTGTGGTTTCAGTATAATGCATCCGTCCCGGGGGCCAGCAGTTTGGCATGCCTGATCTATAGAGTTATAATCCCTATATCTATAGTGCAATCCCTGTATCTATAGGATTGTAATCCTAGGAAAAGAAATCCCATCTGCTTAAATTTTATTATGCACTTGCTAAAGAGGCATAATTTAAAAAGGCATTATTTAACTCCTACAGTGAATGGCACTGCTGCCAATATTTTATATTTTACCATTTCAGTTTTCATATTGTGGCAACATATTTTCAGTTCAATTAAACTAATGGAACTTTAGGGAAATTTTAAAACAAAACAAAGATGAATTATTAATCTGGACCCCAAATTGGGCACATGGCATTACTAATTTAGATAGAACTAATAAACTGTACAAAATATCATGCAATTTGAATGCCTTTGGGTAGGAGGGAAAAAAAAACACAGCAAGAATATTTTAAAAAAATGCACATGGAAAGGAATTGTGAAAAACCTCTTAATCATTGGCACAAAAGAAAATTGTATACCTGGATCTTTCTGAACACGGGGGCATTACTAGAAACTGCCTGTCTAGATAAATGAACTCTTTGAATAAAATGCAATGGGAATAGTTTATAATAATTGCAAGCTATTAAAACCAACAAGGGATAAAACCTTTCTGCTTCTTTTACAATACAATAGTCTGGTGAATATGTTGCTGTAGAGTAGATAATTAAAGCAGTAGAAAAATCACCACTCAAAATATTCAGAGATATGCAGAAGTTATAATTTGAATTTCTATTATAAGATCTCGCAATGGGCAGCTAAGGTGGAGTAGATATGTTTCATCCAGAGCTGCCAATCTGGCATGTGGTAGAGGAAGCAGAACTGCAGTAGAATTATCCACTTTGTGGAAGGCAGCATGAACTTTCTGGAAGTCAAGAGAAACTTTGTGGAAGTTTCAACAGGGATTGCCCAAACTTCCCATCTGCCCAATGTTATCCTGTAAAATTGCACATTTTTCCAAGGAGAACTATTTAGTAGCTCTACAGCAATGGAAGTCTTTGTGTGGGATGAGGAGAAAATGTTGTTCTATGTGATGGAACACATGAGTTTTGACCATCTGATATTGTTTGATAGTCTTCTAATAATTATGTATGGGTTTAGCAGCACAATTACTTGACCTCTCCATTTTTAACATGCTGATGTGCAAGAAGGGATGTTATTTTGCTTTAGCTTAACTTTTATTATTGATTATGGAAATGCTACTTGATTGTTTGGTGACCAATATTATCTCTAGTTAACATCTCTGTTGCAATTTAAACTGAGTAGCTTTCTCCATTCTCTATCAAGCTCTTTAATTAGCTTTTGACATGCCCCCGAGCACACACTTTCTCTTATTATACAAGCCTCCCACAATCCTCAGCTAATCTATTTTCCTTTTCCTTAAAGTGTCCTTTTGCCATCAAGCTTCTTTGTTGATTATACTTATCCAGAAAGTCATAGTTCATGGCAAAAGCAAGTCAAGTTTGTCTGAGCTTGGGGAGAAAAACGGGAATCAGACTCAGTTGGTCCATAGATAGGAGACCAGCAAGAAATCTTCTAAGGCCATGGTGATGAACCTATGGCACGGGTGCCACAAGTGGCACACAGAGCCCTCTCTGTGGGCACATATGCTGTGGTCCCAGTCCTAGGCCTTCATCTGGGTTTTATAAAACCTTTTCACTTTAGGCCTCCGCTGCCATGTGCAAAACAAGAGGTTCAATGAATCAATCAATCAATTTCAACTTCTCGCAGGAAAAAAAAGTTCTTGCAAAGTTGGAATTGATTGGTTGAACTTTTTAGTCCCACCCAGTCTGCCGTTACCACCGCAGCCACACCCACCCAATGGGCCATGCCCACCCAATTGGCCACACCCACCCAAAGGGCCACGCCCATCCGGCACCCGATGATACATAAGTGGGTTTTGGGTTGCAGTTTGGGCACTCGGTTTCTAAAAGGTTCGCCATCACTCTTCTAAGGCATGAAATTTATATGAGACACAAACCAATGAATCACATACTAGTCAAAACTGAAGCTCATGAACATAGAGGTTTAGGAAAGCTCTTCTATCCAAACTGTATCTGAATATACACATTTATTGTTAATGATTTGGAGCCCAAAGACATTCTTAAAAATTAAAAATAGGAGATAGCTGCTGCAGTCCAGTGCTACGGTATTTTGACAGTTTTCCCAGAAACAACAACAACAAAAAAACATGAACAGAAATTGAGGTAGAAGTGAATACTGTACTGGGTAACAGGGATGATTAGGAGCATTCATTGTCTCATAGATTTGAAGGGACCATTTAGAAAACAACTGAACTTGCTTTTCATGAAGAAAACCAGATGAATATACAGTACCTTTGATACAGATAGCTACCAGTCTTGCTTGAAGACAGTTTCTCAAGAGAAGCCTAAGGCTCCCCTGATTACATTATTATACTGTTTCATGTAGTTTTAGGAAGATAATTAATGAAAACTTTGTAGCACCCAACTCAAGACCTTATTTTAGACCCGCTGTGATGCAATACTCTTTTCAAGCCAGCATCTTGTGCTGTCATTCAGCGCCTGCTTAACTAGCTTGCTAATTTAAATGTCACAAGATATTTGGCATTTTATTTATTTACTGTATTTGCCTATTTCAAGACACGTTACTTTTACGCATTCCACAATCTAATAAGTACATTACCCAATCAGAAACTGACAAATCTGACAAATTCAGAGAGTTAATAATTATCTGAAGTGGGTACCAGTATATGGAACAGTGCTAATAGTTGATTTTCTCTCACCTTGTACATGTTTTGTGAATAAATCTTGTAAGAAATGTTTATATGAATTCACTGATGATTTTCTATTCTTCTTGCCCTACTATACCTGGATCAATGTACTGTAACACATGCTGTAAGCTGTCCCGAGGCATCGGATAGGAGAGGGGTGGCAAATAAATTTCCTAAATAAATAAATAAATCCAGTTTGATGGGTGCTCACTAAATTGTATACGGAATATCTGGATCTCACAATTTAGTGAGCACCCATCAAAATGTACATCTGCATCTCAAAGGCATCTGGAAGATCCAGTTCTTTCATCAAAATGACTAAAACAGCAACATGTTTTCAAGTGGAAGCTTCACCTCTTTCAGGCTTACATGTAGGAAGGCATAATGATGACCGTGCACAAGGCATGAATCTTATGCGGACAAACAGTTTAGTGCAATCAGATCTTAAGTAAAATTTTAAAACAGATTTATGTAGATACAGTATGTATGGTGGCTCATGGGTGGTTCATTTTTATATTTTAATATTTTACTGCACTGTAAGTCTCTGACATAACATAGAAAATAAATAGGTTTTAACTCCTCAATGGAATACAAAAAGACCTAAATCTTTCTCAGCATGCTCCTGTTCTATTTACAAAACTATAAATGTACAGTTTAATTATAATGTCAAATAGATGGAAATTAATTCATTTCCCCAGTGGTGTATAATAGGAAAGCTGATAGTGGTTCAAATTTAGCAGTGCAGACTGTGAACTTTATTCTTTATTCTTTTTTTGCCAACATATTTTAAAAATCAATTCAAGTAAATAGAGAACAATATTCTAAATTTATGGGTCACTTTTATGGAGTCAGATTCTGAACTACCATTACAATTGCAAAGAATTAAGATCCAAAATATTTTTTCCAGGAATACCTGAATATAAATTCACTCTTTACTGATGCATCTCATTTTACATTAACATTCATTTCAATTTAAGGTACATTAATTCTAACAAGACTCTACAGCAAGTTACTTTGGGAAGCATCAGTTTACCATTTCTTTATTATGTTCTTCCTCCTATTTTCCCACGAATCAAAATGTCTGATCTGAGATCATCAATTGCTTATTTCGTACTTTCCTAGTCCCTCTTCCCAGCTTCCTGCCCATCCTCACTGCTAGACAAAGGCATTGAATAAAAAGTGTCATATAACTTCTTCTGTTTTTCTGGCAACTGTACTGTGCACAATTATTGTAGTTGTGGCTATTGTTGAAGGCTGAATTGCTGCAGGAATAATGATGAATAGAGTTAGAGCAAGCAACAGAAAGGGGCAAAACTTAAAAGTGATTGAAATTATCCATTTCCTTTTGGTTAACCTTTCCCCCCCTCTCTTCTCTTACATCAAGATTTTGGGAATTGTGGTCTTATAGCAAAGCCCTGTCCCCAAAACTCCAAGGAAATGAAAGATAAAAAAAAGTCAGGCAAAATAAAAGGTAGCTAGGAGAAAGAAAAAAATGGCAATTAAAAATGAAGATTTATGCTGGATTGTAAACTAGGGACCATCTACTGTAGATGCAGGGCAAGGGCTATGACTATTATTGGTAGTAAGAATGATCCTACTATAAAAAGAATTTACTGCAGAGGTTATCAAGAAATGAAGGGAAATGCAAGAAAAGTGTTATGTATGGGGTGGGAGCAGCAGCTCTGCAGGTACCACCAGGTGGCACTGTGCTGTGGCTGGATTGGCTGAAGGTTTTTCGGTGGGAGATATAGATGGATGGATTGGCCAGAGTGATACCTGGCTAGGTATAAAAGGGGTCCAGGTAACCCCCTTTGTTTAGTACGTGTCTACCACTAATAAAGAGTTGACATGCGGTACTCATCTGTTCCTTCCTTGCCATGCGGTCCAGAACCCACCACACAATAAAAAGGTATATATTTGTTTTGTTTTAAAGTTGGCTGTTTTGTATGTGTGCGTGTGTGCTTTCTTTGCCTTTCTCTACCTCTGCTGTAAGTGTAAAAATATATCAATAGTTAGATCTTTTGTTTGGCAAGAATGTGGGCCCCAGTGAAAGAGCCACATCTGATATTCTAATGCTGTTAATATGCAAAGATATGAGTCAGACCAGCCTCAGCTTGAACCACTAAGTAAGTTCAATACTTAACTCCATTTAATGAGAAAGGTATAGTTTACTAGAAGTCAAGTGAATTACTGTAATGCATAGCCAGAAGTGGGAATCGTGCACCCAAATCCCCAAGTTCAACTTTTCCATCTCTTAGTTGGATCTCATTACTGAGTATACTACCTTTGTTTTGTGCCTAGAATTGACATTGGCTGTGGATAAAAAAAAAATATTCCAAATGTGACATATATGCTATTTCACTGTGACTTATTGTCTTTCCAGCAGACATGTTCAGACTCGTTGAAGCCAAGTAAAATGCTGTCGAGGTAGAATCTGTTGTTAAGAAATTCCTCTAAAGCCCCTTTAAATTTAACTTAACTTTAATTTAACTGGCTCTTTTGCTTTTATTCCATTTTTATTTTATTTTAATCCAATATTCTGGAGACTGCACTGTTACTATTTTGCTGGATATCTGAATATTATCATTTATGCCATAGGGAAGAAGAAGAAGAAGTCAGCGTGTACATTCTGTTCCTTAGATATCACTCAAGAGAAACAAACAACTCAAAGTTGGGTTATCTAAAAGTTAAATGGCTAATTTGCTCTTCCAGATAGACTTTCTAACAGATATAAGCACTTGAAATAGGATTTACAAACAGAGTTAGTTAGTTAGTTAGTTAGTTAGTTAGTTAGTTAGTTAGTTAGTTAGTTAGTTTGTTTGTTTATTTATTTATTTATTTATTTATTTATTTATTTATTTATCTATCTATCTATCTATTTATTTATTTGCCTTCCATCTCATCTTCAATGACTCTGGACAGCTTACAAGATACTCTCAACTTTTAGATATTCTATACCTGAGGGAGCTTCCCCCTCACAAATTACAGCCATTTGTCCAGCTTTTACAAGGCTCACATAGAACAAGGGGATAAAACCCAAAAAATTTACTGATTTTAAATTAGAATCAGAATAGAGCTGGAAGGGACCTTGGAAGTCTTCTAGTCCAGCCCCCTGCTCAAGCAGGAGAACCAATGCCATGTCAGATCAGTGACTGTCCAGTCTGTTCTCAAAAGTCTCCAGTGATGAAGCACCCACAACGTCTGAAAGGACGTTCCACTGGTTAATTGTCCTCACTGTTAGGAAGTTTCTCCTTAATTCCTTGTTTCTCTCCTTGATTAGTTTCCATCCATTGTTTCTTGTCCTGCCCTCTGGTGCTTTGGAAAATAAATTGACCCCTTCCTCTTTGTGGCAGCCTCTCAAATACTGGAATACTGCTATCATGTCACCCTTGTTCTTCTTTTCTCTAGACTAGTCAAACCCAAATTCTGCAACCGTCCTTCATATATTTTAATCCCCAGGCCTTTAGTCATTTTAGTTGCTCTTCTTTGCACTTTTTCCAAAGTCTCAACATATTTTTTGCAATATGGTGACCAAAACTGGATGCAGTATAGCAGGTGTGGTCTTACTAAGGCTTTATAAAGTAGTACTACTACTTCATGTGATTTTTATTCTGTCCCTCTGTTTATATAACCAAGGATTGTATTAGCCTTTCTGGCTGCTGCCACACACTGCTGACTCACGTAAATGATTGTCCACTAGGACACCAAGGTCCCTCTCATAGTTACTGTTTTTCAGCAAGGTTTCGCCTAATCTGTACTTGTAATCTGTGCTAATCAACTTTTATAACTAGATAATGCCTATTGATGGCACAAACAGTATTATTAATTCTAATAACAGTTAAGGACAAAGTGGGCACTCTAAAAGGATCTCTTATTAAGTTTAAATACAGTCATCAAATGAGGTGTCCTTGGTGTTCTCCCAGCTTGGTTGTTTTCTTGCAGATGTTTCATTACCCAAAGTCGGTAATATCAGCAGCATAATAACAAAATAACCAAGCATGGAAAGCACCAGGATCCCTCATTTCAACTCTGAGCTACAAATATTCTCCTTTATTGGTACAGTCATCAAACTACTATTGCCGAGTCAATCAAAACAAGTTTATCCAGAGACTCAAAAGCAGATAATAATAGTAGAAAACTGCAGGGCTTTTTTTTTTTGTCATAGTCATAGAGCGCACCGGAGCAGAGTTCCAACGCCTTTTTTCGATGGATTTTCCAGAGTTATGTTCTTTTCCTATTGTTTCCCTTCCTATTTTCATTTGTTTTTGAAAATGCTCGGCTGGTGGTATGGTGCGAGTTGGGTCCCCCTCCAGTGCTGTCTGCCTCCTCTAGGGGGAGCCATGAGGCTCTGGAGCACCACAGCCAGAGCGTGGCTTGATTGGCTGGGTCGGACCATGTGATGTGGAAGCTGATGATGGTGGTGGGATAAAACCACTTACAGAAGGTGGGATGTGAGGTTAAAAAGAAGCAAAGTGAGACGAAAGAAAGGCAGCAGGTATGGAAGCTTGCCCAACAGCGAAACTTTGCTGTTTCAGTTCCTTGGGTAGTTCAAAGGCTGGGATGTCTACAAAAATCTCTTTTTAGTCTTTTATACTTTATATTCAAACCACAGAGAGGAAGAATAAGAATAAAGCCAATGTCTTGTGATTTGGAGGTATTATTATTAATAATAATATAAATTAATTATGTATTGGCAGATGTAAAGGTAGACCTACAGTATGAGGTTTAATCAGATCTATTTATTAAATTGAGTTTAACTTAAAGGTAAATTAAGTTTCAAATTTAATTTGTTTCAAGTCAATATCCATATTAAACTCGAAATGTGAATTCCACCTTGTTTGACAACTTCTTAAAAATAATTCAATATTTCACAAGCAACCAAATTTTGTCTTATTGGACTAATTTCATTCCACATAGAAAGCTGACATTTTCACTCATTAAACTAAATGGATATGTCAATGGTAAATGTCCCAAAAGATTAATAAAATGCTTTCTTGTAATTTAAAACCACACAGTGCATGGTAACATTAATAGTATTAACTTACCTCAAACAAAATCCTAGTCTTTTAGATACACTAAAAATCGAAGGGTTTTTCCCCCCCCCAACTACAAAGATAAAACTTGTAGGGTAGGCAAGGTAGGTTGTATGATGTGTGTGAGTTCCGGCACCTTTTTTTTTTTTTACAAAAAAAAGCATTGGAAAGGTGGATCCTATTTTGGCACCCCAAAGAGATTGAGTAATAAATTTAGGAGATCTAAACCTCCATCTAGAGGACCATATGAAGCAAGCACCACTCTCCCAGGAAATATTGGATGAAAGACAATTAAGTCATAAGTGTTACTTACTGCCAAATCAGATAACTCTGTAAATCTAAAATAACAGAGTAAATAGAGGAAAATGGGATCCAGAAGTGCAGCCATTCTCTTCCTTAGTGAGCTCCTATACTGTGAAAGGCAGTTAATTAATTTGAAGAAGAATGAATGGCTCCCATCCTGGAAAGATTCCAAACATATCTTCCTAATATCAACAGCGTGTTAACCAAAATAAAGCCTTTTTGAGTGAGTTTTAGATCTTCCCACAATGAGTGTTTTATATTAGTTTGCTCATTAATAACTCATCTTGACAATAAGAGTGCTTTTACTTTAAAGTTTAATTGTAGCAATAGAAAAGTAGGTAACTCCAAGGATGTTCCACTACCTTGTACTTGAAAAGACACAGTCTGGCTAAACAACCTATACCTCTCACAACAAATCCATTTTCTGAAAAAACTTGATTAACCTTTCAGTACCTTAGCAGATACTGAACAAGTTGGTAATATTAAAAGGCTGGATGATCTGAGGGAATTATTAGCAATAATGTGTAAAACTGCTAAACCTTTAATAGAGCTGGTTACCCCAACTGTTCAAGTAAAGAATACCTATCTTGAGAAACCATCTTTGATTCACCTCCTATTTTAACATGAAATATAGACATGGAAAATATCAACAAGGAGTTATCAGGTGTAGTTTCTACCATACTCCACCTACTCCCTGGTAAAATACTACATTACATGGAAAATGTTAAAAAATGGAAACAAAATTGAGGCTGATTGACAGGAGGAAGCAAGATGCAGCCCAAACCTTTGTCAGTTACCAAAAGAGGTTGGCTGTGGGGTAGGACTGAGTTACAAGGAGGTCACCCTTAGCTCAATGAATCTAAAAATTGACACAAACTCCATCTGTTAGGGAAACAGCTCACAAAGCAATCTAAAATGGATCAGGGAGGAAATTATAATTGCCTAAGGTTAAGACATTCTTTCTGGAAGTTGATAGTCTTCTGAGCTGCCAACTAGCAAAAGAAATCAACCCAAATTGCTGCTCACGTCACAATCTGTGGGAGCTCATACTACAACAAGGCCGTGGCAAAGGTAGATGAAATTTAAAATTTCAAACCAGTCCATCTTTCCCCCACCCAATAAATATATTGGGATTATGCTGCTTATATACAATTTAAACTTACCGTATATAAAACTTATTTTACAGCAGATTTGAGGAAAATCACACAGCATGATAAAACTTGTCCTTCTGAAAGTTCTTTACATAAAATAATAATAATAATCAATGCATAGGCCATTTCCAATAAAAGTGATTAAGAGGCGAGATAGGCCAATCCAGTGTCCTTATGAAAGCTCCAATCACAGTTTGGACGAAGACGTCTTGCCAATTCCCAGAACTTTAAACCCCTCTGGAGACCATTACTTTACTTTCCCATCATGATTAAAACTGTGTGTGTGTGTGGGGGGGTCTTCTGTGGAATCCCAAGTCCTCTCCTTCTCTTCTTCCTTTCTTCTCAACTACTACTTGCTCTTTGAATTATTTTAATTCATATTTTGAATTTAAATACATTTAGCATTAGCAACAGCAATTGCATTTAGGCTTATATACTGCCCCATAGCACTTTACAGCACTCTCTAATGTCACCTATTGACCCCAATGATCTGGATCCTCATTTTACTGACCTTGGAAGGACGGAAGGCTGGGTCAACCTCGAGCCCCATCAAGACTGAACTCCAGGCTGTGGGCAGTGTTTGCCTGCAATACTGCACTTTAAACACTATGTCATCAGGGCTTCTTTTACAATTGATACATTTGTCCAGGATGGATGGTATAAGGTCTGCCTTGGGCAGGGGTTGGATTAGAAGGCCTCCAAGATTCCTTCTGGCCCTGTGATTCTATAAGTTCACAGCTTACTACGACTATATGCAAAAATAAATTGGTATTGAAAGCCCATCCAAAAGCTGTAGACGATAGCTTGGAAAAGTGTTTCCAAGTTCGAACATTTGTCACTATTTTAGCTGCCATGTCAATTTTGAGATTGTATAATGTGGAGAAAATGCAGTTTATTTGAAACATATTCCATTTTTTCGGTCTTTCTTTTTCTCCTTGTAATTTAATGAGCGAATTTACTGCTGGCCACAGAATTAAAGCAAGAGACCAATAAAGGGAAATAAATTGGGAAATAAAGAGTTAATTCTCTTTGCTCAGCTTTTCTATTTTTTTCTAAAAAAAGTAGACCTAAACAAATAGGCATTTTCTTTTAGGTTCAGCTTCCATGATTTTACTGTATAACATATGATTCCCTGAATCTTCCAAACTTTAGGAACATAATAAACTTATTTGCTGCTTCTCTTGGTTTTAAAAAGAACATTTGTCAACAACACAACAGCCTAAAGAACATAGCACTGGATTGTTTTTAGCTTGGCAATTATCCTGTACACCCTTACAGACCATCAATTCATGATGAGAGAAGTTTAGATCAAATTTTATATAAGGATTTAAATCTCTGTGGGAAGTAAAATATTGTAGGCAAAGCATGTATTTCATGGTCCATAAATCATACTGTATAAAAGTTATTAGGTATAACAATAACAACAGAATATTTTTGGATTAGTAATTATCATTAATTACAGGGCTGCCTAGCAGTGCTGTGCCTCATCATTTCCATTCAGTTTGGCTGAAGGGGATTGCTATTGGTTGAAAATCTCAATGAGGACATATAGATTTCTTACTCTTTCCTTACTTACTGTATGAATAGCAGCTACTGTACATTGCCAGAGTTAAGGGGAGAACAGAACAGGGCAAAATGTTTCTCTGCATAGACTACCTCTCTCCAGATTGGAGGAACTGCCAAGAAATTGAAAAGTGTGTAACAGAAAAGCAATAACTTTGATCTCCTTGCAACCAAAAGGAAGATCAAATACACCATTAAAAGAAGTTTGAGGGCACTTGGAGGATGAAGCAGAAAAACAGAAACATTGTTCCCAGGAGAAGAGCATTTTGGGATAATCAGAAAACAGGAGTTCATACCGAATTAGTTTTAGGCTGTCTTTGGTAAGATGCAATAATACCATATCTTTTATTTTAGTTGTTCTTCTGTTTCATCTGTAGGAGTCCCAGATTGTTAGAAAAACAACCAACTTTCCCAAGATGTGTATTGTTGCCCATATTTTATACTGAAAATAGATTTCATTTATCCAGCTTTAATAGGCTCCGTTATCTTTAAGGCTAGTGTGTCAGAAAATTCACTGCCTGTTCTGTGAATTAAGAAAGCAATAAAATGCTGACCTTTTAAACAATGCTTTCATGTGATTGGTTCAATATTAGGCTCCCTCAGTAGGAGAAGTGAAGCAATAAACATGGCAAGACATCAAAGCATTTAGTCAGTAAAATTCCACAGAATATAACAAAGGTCAAAACAAGTAGGTGGCTATTAGATTTGCTCAAATATCAAAATGGTGCATCATAGGAATATATATAGAGAGAGAGAAAAAAAAGAAAGAAAAAGAAGTAGCTTCCCATTTTCTTTACAGCAGTTATACTTGATCTGAAACTTTTTTTTGCAAGTGTAGGGTTTAGCAAAATTTACAGCAGTTACGGTATCAATACAAGCATGAATTAATCTCTTACTCATGTGTCTTTTCTTTCTGTTATTTAATGTCTAATCATCAAAACCATAAATCACAAATTTAATTTGTGCTTCATGCAAAAAGTCTGTAAGGCATTTCCAGTCAGTGATAAATGTAGATACTTTTTTCTGATCAAAGAAGTCCATTTAGCTATCTGAGCAGGGTCTATCATCTTCACCAATCATTCCTGCATTGTGGATAACATTGCATTGTTGCATCTTTGGTCTATCATTAGGGGCGGGGGGGGGGGAAAGAAATTTTCTGTGGGACTTCCAGTTCCAGATGGACATGTAGGAGAAAGTGGAGAAATGTGGAAAACCGAGGCCAAAGTGATCCCAGTAGTTGTAGGCATATTCAGGGCTGTTACTCCTAAGCTGGGGAAGTAGCTCCAACAGATCCCAGGAACAACATGGGAGCTCCCAAACAGTGCAGTGCAGTTTAAACACACACACACACACACACAATTAAATTGAAAATGTATTCCAGAAAAAAGTTG
Source organism: Vipera ursinii (assembly GCF_947247035.1). Lineage (NCBI taxonomy): Eukaryota > Metazoa > Chordata > Lepidosauria > Squamata > Viperidae > Vipera > Vipera ursinii. Next base: position 100,468,583 of record NC_139514.1, on the reverse strand, counting down.
GTGTATAAATGTCATAATAAATATATAAATAAAATATGTCTACCATGAATGGTTGTACAGAGAACATTGTACAGAATACATGATTTGGTTTTTTTTCTAGAAATTAGCTCTGAGTATTTATAATGCATATAATTTCTCATCTTTGTAGCCCCAAGTTCTGATATTATCATTATGGAGTACAGAACTTCCCAGATGAAATTTCTCCAAGCAAATTGCTTTTCATTCCACATATTCAAAAGCAATGAAAAATCAAGTTTGGTAGAAGTGCCACCGTGTTGTTGCACTGCAAGTGAGAAAGTTGAAGGTTGCATAGTTTTACTACTGAAATTTTGCAAAGCACTAAAAATCCCATCCAAGTTATGAACTACACTTTTATATCTTCTTAAATAATATTATGCTGGCTGGAGAATTCTGGGACACTGTTTGGAACCTCATTTTTCTCTTTCTACAATACAGAGCATCATATAGGGAATTACAAGAATAAGAAAAATAGGCTCTGATTTTTTTTTTAAGCTTCAGAAGCTTAAGAATGCAGTTTTGATGGAGTTTTGATGGATGTGTCCATGCAGAGGTGGTAAAACCTTCTGCCTATATATGTTTCAATCCCGATTCCTGCAAAGAACAGGTTAGACTTGATGGCTTCCCCAGTTGTATGATTCTCTCATTATCCATCCAACAATACCACTTTGAGGAATTATTGATTGCCTTTTTTATGAAAACTGAAATGGAACTATTTTATGATAGAAACACATCATATACGCACATACATACGTAAGCTGATACCGAGTGATTTAAAATACAGCACCCCCCAAATTAAATTACAAACCATATAACTGTTAGAAGGAATTAAAGAAGCTTCTATATCAGAGTAGTCATAAATATTTCTTCTCTAATTTTACAGCCCATTGTAAGATTTGAATTCTGGATCTGAATTAGAAAGGGAAAAGTGGATTTGTGATATATCTTGATCATATCAGGAGACCTTAAACAAGGGTGACAAAATAGAGTCATGTACCTTTACAAAATATATCTCTTAGGAAGATATGTTCTATGGATTCAACTAATATCAGGGCAATATCTTGCCCAATGGGATTTTCCTGTATTTTCTTATATAGTTATCTCCAAGAAGAGGCATTGGAATCTAGCAATATAATGGAAGCCAGGTCCAAGAGAGTTTAATTCTTTTTAAAAAAACAGATCTACAAGCAGGGAATCACTATAGAGAAATATATATCAGGAGCTCCTAATTTTGAAACAGTTTTCCATTACTTGCTCTGCCTTCTTGACCCAATATTCTAAAACCTAGATGTCTCTAGAGGTTGACAATTAATTTAAGAGCCAACTAGGTTTGACTATTGTTTCCTTATACAGTAGCATAATCTCCAATGAATTTATACTCAAAATTAAATTGTCCATGTATTTAATTACTAGAGGATTATTTAACTGGCTGCTTAGTATTTCATTGCTTTTCAGCATTCAACATTTGACAAGCTGACAGACTGCAGCATGGTGATATGATGTAGGACACAAGTTTGAGCTGATGGGTCTTGTTCTGTTTCTCTACAATAAGGTAAAGGTAAAGGTTCCCCCACACATGTGTGCTAATCGTTTCCAACTTTAGGGGCCGGTGCTCATCTCCGTTTCAAAGCCGAAGAGCCAGCATTTGTCCGCGGATGTCTCCGTGGTCATGTGGCCGTCATGACTAGACGCCAAAGGCACACGGAACGCTGTTACCTTCCCACCGTAGTGGTCCCTATTTTTCTACTTGCATTTTTACGTGCTTTCGAACTGCTAGGTTGGCAGAAGCTGGGACGAGTAACAGGCACTCACTCTGTTACGCGGCACTTGGGATTCGACCCGCCAAACTGCTGACCTTCTGATCAACAAGCTCAGCATCCTAACCCACTAAGCCACCGCATCCCTCCTCTCAAAGGGGATGCTAGATCTTAAATATTAAAATATCTGATCCTCTCAAGAGGTTCGATTTCTGTTCAGACTGCTTTCATTATGTCCCTGAGGAAACTTCAGTTTCTTGCTTAGGAAAGTAATTTTGCAACGGACAGTGGTTGTGAAGGAAGAGAGAAGCCAAACTACACGAGAAAGCTCAACCAATTAAAATTTGTGGGAAGGCTTACTTTTGTGCCTCAGTTTAGAACATAATTTTGAGTATGGCATCAGAGCTATGAAGCCTCTGATAATTGAGTGGTTTGAATAATAACCACAATTATCCAGATGTTTAGATGTACAGTATTTGGCATTTTTATCCACTTATTGAGTCTTTCCCAAGAATCTGGGATAAGCAGATGTTATTGTTTGATGGTGTTAAAGGTATCAGGATGCAGGTTATAAGTTGTTCTAACTAAAGATCATTATTTCTTTGTTTGCTTATTGAACCTCTGGCATGCTATCATGTTCTTCAGAGTACACAAGCCCCACAGCCATATCAAATAGTCCCTCATTGGTTATTATTTATTTACTTAATAACCATTTATTTACTTAATAACCAGGGGTCAGCAACCTGAAACAGTGAAAGAGCCACTCGGAACCGGTTCCCTCACAAAAGCAAAAACTGGGAGCTGCAAAAAATGTGTGCGCATGCGCGTACATGCACACATGTACAGAACAGGCTTTGACTGAAGAGTGGAGCCAAGGTGAGATATGCACCCACCCTGCATATTTGAATTGATTGGTTGAACTTTTTTAGTCCCACTTTTTTTGGGGTGACTGCACATGGCAGAGGACTGGGAGCCACAGGAGACGACTGAAGGAGCCGCATGCGGCTCAGGAGCCGCGGGTTGCAGACCTGTGTATGCACTGCAAGATAAAGGCTTCATGACTAAAGGTTATGAATGGTAATCTAGTTTGGTAGACATGTAATTAACATACAGTATTTTAATTAAGAAAACAAACATATTTTAATTACATTAATTAAATTTAATATGTTAATTAACATTTTAATCTAGAGAATTCTTAAAACAAATATATAATTGAAACAAGAGTCAGCTTTCTTCTGGTCAACTTTGAGAGTTCAAGATCAGTTTGCTCTTACTGGAGCAAGATTTTTTCTGATTTTCTTTTAGAACCATCCAAGTTAATGGAAATTAAATTTTGTGGTTCCACAGGCTAATTGAGGGACGCGGTGGCTCAGTGGGTTAGGATGCTGAGCTTGTCGATCAGAAGGTCGGCAGTTTAGCGGGTTGAATCCCGAGTGCCACGTAACAGAGTGACCACTACGGTGGGAAGGTAACAGCATTCTGTGCGCCTTTGGCATCTAGTCATGCCGGCCACATGACCACAGTGACATCCTTGGACAAGCGCTGGCTCTTCGGTTTTGAAACGGAGATGAGCACCGGCCCCTAAAGTTGGAAACGATTAGCACGCATGTGTGGGGGAACCTTTACCTTTACCTTTTTACAGGCTAATTATGGAAACTTTACCTGTTTGCAGTCTTCTTTTTCTGTTTCTAAACATAACCATCCTGAAATTTCCCCCAAGAAACTCGTACTTTTCACCTCTTGGCATTCTGGAGTTCTGCAGAATGCTGGAAGGCTGTTTTGTGACCCACAAACCCATGAAAACTAGTTTATAACTATTCAGCTGCAATCAATACAGGATGTATGATGGCTGTACAGAAGAGTCTGAGGTCCAAAATTTTCAAGTCTTTTGTAAAGTTGAGAAGAATTGAACAAAATGAGGAAAAAAAGAGTTGTTTTAATTTATATCTCACCTTTATTATTTTTACAAGTAACTCAAGGCAGCGAACATATTCAGTAACCCTCCCTCCTCCTATTTTTCCCCATAACAACAACACCGCGAGGTGAGTTGGACTGAAAGAAAGTCACTGGTTTTAAAGTCACTCAGCTGGTTTTCATAGCTATGGCAAGATGTGAACTCCGTTTCCTGCTTTCTAGCATGGTCCCTTCATTACTAGACCAAACTGGCTCTCAAAGGTATGAAGCCACTTTGTTTCAGGATTTAATTTTATTAAAATTGGCAATAAAAGTGTATGGTAAAAAAAAAAACAAACCCTCCACCAGCTTTAGAGACACGTCCTTGAAGTATTGCTAGACAATGTCGTTGGGCTCATTTGAGTCATGAGCCATAGGATCTTCTATTCCCTGAATTAGATCATAAGAGAACTTCTACTGCAAGAATTTTCATTGCACATTCCAGCAATTGGGTTCTATTTCAAGAAATCCATCTCTGGAATCAGCACTAGAGGGCTGCATTTCATCGACTGCCTTAAACAAATCAACCCGGTTTTTTTTCCCCTCCCACCAGCCAATGTGTTTTTGTTTTGCAGCAAAGATCAATTAGCCTATAAATGGATTGCTATGGGAGATTAAAACCCTGCAATTCAGTTAATGGATTACATTTATATATTCCATTATCTGCACAAGGAAAAACTATGTAAATCCCTTGATCTGTTATGCAGTGTTGAAATTTTCAATCTAGTTTTTAGCCATGACTGTGACTTTTCTCTCGCAACACACCAGGCAGATTGTGTTCAATTTGCTTCATTGTGACTTAGCACTTTAGAAGTGCATTCACCATGCTCTTGTCAGATAAGCAATTTCTCTCCAGGGTCAAGTGCACAGAAAAAAAATTAAGTATTCTGACAGTTTACAGGATATGTTGATAACTATAGGATAGTACTGCCTAATGTTATAACCTCACAATTTCCCTAATTCTGTTGTATTCCACACACGCGCGCATGCACACACACATGTATATGCATATGCATATGTACATATATCACAATTGATACAAAAGCTATGAGTGGCGCAAAGAACCCTGGAAAGATACATGCCCGGCATTACAAGACAAGATAGAAAGACCCGCAGATGGATTAGAGAACAAACAAAAGTATATAATATCATCAAGAGAGTAAAAGCATTTAAATGGAAATGGGCTGGTGACATAGCAAGAAGAACGGATGGCAGGTGGACCAAGGCAGTCATAGAAGGGATCTCACCTGAGAAAAAGCATCCACAAAAGAGATCTAAAACCAGGTGGATTGAAAACATCAGCAAGTATGGTGGGTCTAATTGACAAAAGAAAGCTCAGGACCGTATTGGTTGGAAACATGTGGAAGAGGCCTTCATCCTGCAGTGGGTAGACTATGGCTAGGATGTTGTTGTTGTTGATGATGATGATATAGAGTGATAGAGAGATAGAGAGAAATCTTCAACTTTTCAAGCAAACAACACAAACTGAAGATATCATTACAAAAATATATAAATAAATAAAAAAGTTGTAGGAAAAAAGAATGCAAGGATGGGAAATCTGTCATCATCCATATGTTCCCAAATTAAAATTTCCAGCAGCCCAGATAGTACAGGCTCTGAGAAGGTATATTGAGAATTCCAATCTCTGGGTGATAATAAATCTCCTCCCCATGACAATTACTACTACTACTACTACTACTACTACTACTATTATTATTATTATTATTATTATTATTATTATTATTATTATTATTATTATTATTATTATTATTATTATTATTTAAACAAACAGTGGTGATCCCAATGGTTATTGGCACACTGGGTTCCATAACCAAAAGTCTTGGACCATGCTTAAAAAATCAGCCAATTACAAAAGGCCACACTGCTTGGATATACTACAATATTGCTACATGATGGCATCCTAGAAATTAATGCAGATGAAAACCAAAACCAGCTAAAGAACTGGCAGCTGTGATTTCATTCTTATGTATAGAAAAATAGCAGCAACAGCAACAACAATAATATTTTCCCCATTAGGCACTACCTTGATGTGTTTGTGGGGTTTGCATGCCAGAAGTCCAACACTTTTGGTCAGTTCCCATCAGAGGAACCAGATGAAATGTTTCTTTCATAAACAATATGGTGAGATTAATTTACAGAAGCTCATACTGGATCAGTCATTGCTCAGGTCAACAAGGGACATACTAAGTCTTGGAGTTCCTGGAAATCCACTGATAAATACTCTAGGCTATAGCAGAGTTCCCCAACCTTTCCACTTGGTGGCCCGGAAGGAAAGGGAGGAGCACAGCGTGGTATTGGGCCCGTATCTGCAGGAATAGTGGAAGAAAAATTGTTTACCTGTCAAAAATATACAAACCACTGAAAACAAAGAAATACGAAGAATCTTCCATTTCAATTTGCCAACTGGAAACAGTCTTTTTCACCATTTTCATGCATATGTTTTGCATGAGGACAATGAGATAGCCTGGCACATCCATTTTTAAATACCTTCTACAGCTTGAAATAATCAAAACAACTGAAGACCTGTCTATAATCAATGAAGCACATGTTACTTCACTTTGGAATTCTTTGGCTTTCTCAGTGTACAGTACATCAGCAGTAATGGACTTTTTGACCTTTTCTAAAGCCAGCTTAGGGGCACGGTGGCTCAGTGGGTTAGGACGCTGAGCTTGTCGATCAGAAGGTCGGCAGTTCGGCGGGTTGAATTGTCAGAAGAGTAAAAAACTCTATCAGAGAGTGACGAATCATGGTTCATTTTTGATGCATGATAAACAAAGAAAACCCGAAGCATATATTCTACTATTTAACCTTTTATTTACAAAGAAACTTGTAAAAACACAGAAAGAACTCATGGCTACATGTCTATCTCACCAGAGAGCACAAAGGAGAGGAAAAAGAAAATAACTTTTGTTTTAGGCATGCGCACATAGTAGTAAATTGGCTGAACATGTGACACTCACCATGGTTACAATGATAAGATAACAAGACAGCTTGCAAAGTACAAACTACAACTTGCTTTACTGAGAAAACAGAAAAAATGCAGTGACACAAATCCCGAGTGCTGCATAACAGAGTGAGCGCCTGTTCCTTGTCCCAGCTTCTGCCAACCTAGCAGTTTGAAAGCACGTAAAAATGCAAGCAGAAAAATAGGGACCACTACAGTGGGAAGGTAACAGCGTTCCGTGCGCCTTTGGCATCTAATCATGCCGGCCACATGACCACGGAGACGTCCTCGGACAAGCGCTGGCTCTTCGGCTTTGAAACAGAGATGAGCACCGGCCCCTAGAGTCGGAAATGACTAGCACGCATGTGCGGGGAAACCTTTACCTTTACCTAAAGCCGGCTTGGACATCTAGCATTTCCTTTTCCACTCTAATCTCTGTTAGATGACCTTGGGCATTATTCTGCTAGCATGTGGAAGTTAGGATACTGTATCCTAATTTGCGCAATCTGTTAAGTCTCTTTTCTTTAATATTATTGCATACATTGGTGTCTTCCAATCTGGTGCCCACTGTGCTGTACTTGTTGCTGGCCTACTGTTAAAATGTTTACTGATTCTTTTTCTCTTGCTTATCATATTTTTATATTCCTTCACTTCCTGTACCCTTCTGATTTGGTCATGGCTGGAATACTTATCTAAGTTCATCTTCTAGTAACATAGGCTTTTGTAAGTAAAGAATCTAAAGTATCTCGGATATTGGACTGTCTACCATATAGAATTTCAGAATATACCTTCCATCTTCCTTTGGTCTTCTTTAAGTTAGTTAGAATCTGTTGATTGGGAACCTTTAACATACCAAGTCAAGATTGAAACAACTTTTTGAGTTCTGAATTCCTTTGGAAGACTTTTCTTGTTTTTCCATGTCTATTTCCATCTTTGATATCTTTATAGATGCAATTGTAATAACTGCTCTTGTGTTTCTTTTCTTTCTTTTCTTTTTGACAGCTCTCTAAAATGCTTCATTAAATTCCTTCCTGATTTTTTTTTATTTTCTTGTATTTTGCTTGTCTTATCTTCTTGGCAATTTCTATGATTTGTTCCAACATCCAATTTGCTTTCTTTTGTTACTTGATCTTTCGCTGTCTCTTTTTATATTCTTTATATTTTTAATCAACTCCTTTGATTCCCAATCAATCAGGTTCAGGATTTTAAAATTATTTAAGATGTTCTCCTTGAAAATGATGGGTATCTGTTAAAGAACATATTGTAAAAACTGATTGGTTTTCCTCTGGTTGTTACCTTAATTAAAACTTGCACATGAGCAGTTCATGTTCTTTTTTAAAATATATTTTATTAGTTTTTTTACAATAACAATCTTTAGTGCTTAGTGATCAATGTGTTGTCTGAGTTCATATATTTAAAAACAATAATAATTATTTTCTATAGTTGATCAATATGTTAGTTGATAATATATTTCCTTGATCCTTTCTTCTTCCAGCAATATTCTCCTTTTGTCTACATTAAACAACTATAATTCTTAATACTTTCAATACATATAGAGTTGGGTATAAACATTTTTCTAGTGTATATATATATATATATATATATATATATATATATATATATATGTGTGTGTGTGTGTGTGTGTGTGTGTGTGTGTGTGTGTGTGTCTCAAAAACATCAACATATAACATCTTTTCTAATCAGCTTATGTTTCAATTGTATTTATAGAAGTATTTATAGAAGTCATCTTATTAATTCATTATGTCCTGTTTTCAAGATTATTTCAGCTTTATTTCCCCTCACTATTGAAATCACTCATCAGCCATAATTTTCTCAAAATTAATTGCATTAAATTACAGTTCATGTTCTATTCACCATTTAGCACCATGCTGTGTCTTTGATGCTATACTGTATGTGAGCTCTTCCACTCCTTCTAACAATAACATAGCCAATTTTATTTCTGTGTGTTCCCATCTGGTGATGTCTATATAAAGTATTGCTTTGGTTGTTGGAAGACTATTGTAATTGTTTGGATTGGAAGAAATTGGTAAGTTATTAGATCAGGGGTTTTCAAACTTGGTCCTTTTATCACTTGTGGACTTCATCTGCCAGAATTCCTCAGCCAGCATGGCTGGCTGAGGAATTCTGGGAGTTGAAGTCCACAAGTCATAAAAGGGCCAAGTTTGAAGACCCCTGTATTAGATGCTTCATTTCCCAAGCCAAACATTTTATGTAAATTTTCCTTCATAATATTTGCAACTCCAACATTTTGCAACACCAATATTTCCCCCATAATATTTGTAACTCCAATCACAAGTTGCACATCTTCTTGCGTGTTGTGTCAATTTCAGTTTGTATTTGATCATAAAACGCATCACTGTCCTCCTCTTATTCATCAGTAGTTGGAGCATAAACCCAGATGTTTGTAGCCAAGTACTGATCTTGATATACATTTTCTATCTATGAAAGCAATGCCATTCCTTCTTTGTTGTTCAAATCATGGATAATAAACAGTGTGACTTTGTATCTGAAAGTATCCAATTCCAGTCCACCTCTGTTCATTGATGCCTAACATGTCAATGTGGATCAATTCATTTAATCATTCATTGTGTTGAGCTTTTCCATGTTCATGCTTCTTATCTTCCAATTTCCCATGGTTATTCACTTTCTATAACTTCAGACTTTCTTTTCCTGCACTGCAACACCAGCTGTTTAGCAACCTGAAAGCTTTAACCTAGGCATGTCATAAACACCATTAGTATTCCAAAAGATTTTCAGCACTTACGAACTTATTGATAGTCACTTAGCACTATATCATTAATCACTTTATCTTGTCAATCCATCTCAATCCAATTGATTGTTCTGCTTCCCAACATAAGTGCCTGCCTGTTTAGTTGGGGTGATCTCTATGCCTTGGAAGACCCTGCAGGGATTACATACTCTGGGCATCCAGAGTCCCCCTCCCCACCATGATATGGCAGCACAACAGGGCTTGGCTGAGAAAATAGTGGTTGCAAAGATATATAGATAAATATTTCCTCCTTTTTAGCAGCTTCTGATTTCTCTGAACTTCTAGTAAATGGCAAATATAGCTTCCAAATTGGAGATAAGCTATGCCAGCAACATTTTAGCCACAAAGCAGTGGGCAAATAAAGAAATATCAAACCTTTTAAACAAGAGAAACAAACAACACAAGCCAACTACAATTAATTATTGACAGACTAATAAAAGTATTTCTCAAAGAGAGAATATTATTTTAACTCTCCACTGAAAAGCTTGGAGCATGAATTCTACAGAGGAAGTTAGTTAATACACTAGCTCCAGCATTGCATTTCCCACTGTAAAGTGAAAGCAACTAACTTTTATCAAATAGTTTTTGAGGTATCAATACATGTGAAGTAGAATTTTGTAATAGTTTAATAAATAAGAAAATAATTAGTATCAGTATATTTATAACTGATATTTGTAATCAGTATAATTAGTATCTTTATTATCAGTATATTTAAACCAAAGTTCTACTGATTTACTATATACATTTGATAAATGAACATAATACATTTACAATAGGAATGAAGATTGTTACTCTGAAGTTCATGAAAACTTTATCAGTTTCCCTTAATATTTGTCAAAATCAAAATACCACAGAACTGCTTCAGTGAAATAGCCTACAATGTGTGCATGTAATACATATGTACATTGCAAGGAATAACTATGTACATATGTATGTATAATATATGTAAATATGTATACAGCATGTGTATGTATAATTATAAGACACAAAATTACAATATATCCAAACAAACCAAAAAGTACAACACTGAAAACTGACAAAAAAACATGTTACAATCAATATAGAAAAGTCACTCAGTTTTTAAATGAATTAAACAATGTTAACATGTTACAGTATGATTTGATCAGTATTTTCATTAGGTTGATAGTCAATTTATAAGCTAAAAGTCAACACTTTTTTTTTTTACATCCAGGACTATAATAGTAGCTTTTGAACCACATAAAAATAACTTTTAGCTACATTCCAAGCTCAGTAAATTCAGAGTTCTTTATAATTCAATATATTTTGAATCTTTGGTATGTAAGTCAGTTTCATATTAACATATCTGTACTGTATTGGGCTTTGTCTTGTTAAAGGAACATCACGTGGGTTAACTGCTGGTAGGTTGTTTAATCAGAGAAGCTGGCTAACGGCTCCCAGCTCCTCAGACAACCTGTCTCCAGCACTGCCATTGGCTGCCTCTAGGGTGGCAATAGGTTGCTTTAAACCTATTGGCCACCACCTAGAGGCCAGGGTATAAATTGCTGCATTCGCAGCCCTGTTTCTCAGTTCAGTTCCTGCAAGCAATAAACAATGATCTTTGCTGAACTCTAACACTGGTGACGAAGGTGGGATCCTGCTCCTCCAACTGAGCTGAAGAATCACTAGGAGAAAGGCCAAGCATGCCTGGTGGGAAAAGCAATTCCCCCCCTACAGTCGGCCTAGCACAGCCACACTAGGGACCATGCACCCATAGGACCAGTCCCTGGGCAACGGAGGAGCAGGACGCGAAGACATTGAGTCCCAGCTGCAAAGACCAGCAGAAATGGCCAAGGTCGGAAAGCTGGAAGAATTCGACATAACTCACCCAGAAAGATGGTCCTCGTATGGGTCGAGTACTATCTTCGTGTGAATCAAGTTGCCAAGGATAGCCTGAAGGCTGCCACGCTGCTGTGTGTGTGCTGCCCAGTTATGTTCGACATTGCGGAGAACCTGTTCACGCCACCATTGGAGTCCGTAATGTTCACGGACTTGAAGAAGAAGTTCAGAGACCACTTTCAACCCAAGCTGTCGGTAATCGCTTAGCGCCATGCATTCGAGCAGAGAATTCAGCAGCCAGGTGAAACAGCATCCAAATTCATTGCGGCCTTGAGGCAGGCCACATGCCTGTGCCAGTTCTCCGATGTCGAGGAGAGGCTACGCGACTAGATTGTCTGCAGTCTCCGGAATCAAGAGTTACAGCAAAAACTCTTCGCTAAAGAGACTCTGTCGTTCCCAGATGCGCTGAAAGAAATCATGGTGGACGAAGCTGGTGGCGGGGCCGTATGAGCCATGCAGCCTGCCAAAACAGCTCAACTCGCAGAAACTGTCCACCATGAGGACACCAAACACACAGAAGACCACGATAATGACACAGAAGTCGACAAGCTACAAAGACACAATGACCAACAGCGTCACAGTGACAAGCAACAAGGGGTGACTTACAAGGCAGATCCCTTCCTTAGGTGCCCAGGGTGTGGTGGCCACCACCAATGCTTGGACTGTAGGTTCCGGACAGCCACATGCTGGTCCTTTGGAAATACTGGCCACATCTTGTCCATCTGCAGAGGTCACCAGAGGGACCGGCCATCGAATCACCAGTCAGACATCCTGACTAGGAGAGGTACCGGGGCCCTGGGACAGTATAGCATGGGGTTTTGCTCCAGCCACAGAAGCATTTGCTGTACAGGAGCTCACCGCCCCATTAAGCCGAAGTTTAGACTTCAGGTGGAGTTGCAAGGGGTCCCCTGCAAGATGGAGCTGGACAGGGGCTCCGCTGTATCTATTATTTCACTAGACACATTTAATTTCATCTGTAATCGCAGTAAGAGATGGGCCAAGCTGAGGCCTTCTGACATTATACTAACTGATTTCCAGAATGCCAGAGTCGCAGTCAAGGGTGAGGCCCCATTAGCTGTTAAATTTAAGGGGTTTTCTGGGCACTTGGATGTTGTCATAGTATGGGGTCAGTGAACAAGCCTGATTGGGCTTGATTGGTTTGATGCACTAGGCATCCAAGTAACCAGAATCAACCGGACGCAAGTCGTGAGTCTAGCAACAGTATGCGAGGAATTCACAGATGTGTTTGATTCAGCTCTGGGGACATACATGGGCCCACCAATAACATTTAAACTAGATCCTACTGTAGTGCCAGTCAGGATTAAACCTCGTAGGGCCATTTGCTCTTAAACACAAGATAGACGCTGAGTTAGATAAACTTGTTGAACAGGGCGTACTACAGCCAGTAGATGGGGGTGAATGGGAGACCCCAATCGTAATGCCACTAAAAGCCAACGGGGAGGTCAGAATCTTTGCCGATTACAAATGCACAATTAACCAGGCACTCAAACAGCATGCATACCTGGTGCCAGTAGTAAGTCACATCCTGGCATCTTTGCAAGGTGGTACCATTTTTGCAAAATTAGATTTGGCTTAGGCCTACCAACAGCTCCCTGTTGATGAGGCCACAGCCACGGCACAGACAATTGTAACCCACAGGGGGGCACTTAAAGTAAAGCGCCTGCAATTTGGGGTCAGTGTAACCCCCGGCATTTTTCAGGGCATTATGGAACGGACACTAAAGGGCATTCCGGGGGTTTGCCCCTATTTTGATGACGTGCTCATCGCATTCGCAGCACTGTTTCTCAGTTCAGTTCCTGCAAGCAATAAACAATGATCTTTGCTGAACTCACTTGCCTCATCTCGTCATTGAAGCCATGAACCTAGTATCTAACACTATCAATATCTTATTTCTCTAAATAATAACAATAATATGAATTCTAGATCAAATCAACCTTTTAGTGGAGAAGCCCAAATTATGACTCAGAAACTGCAGCTGATGCAAATGTGTTGGCATAATTTCTTAAGGCTGGACCTTGTTATTTTTGTTGTGAAGTTCTATGCCTGGATTATTTCTGGTTACTGGTTGGTTTCCAGTTGTGATTCAAGGATTCAGTTATCATATATAAAGCCTTTTGGGGCTTGTGGTTTAGATAAGTATGGATCAAATAGCTTCAATTGTTATTTCCTGTCCTCTGAAATCTGATAAGATTGGAATGCTCCAAGACTCATCAGTATTCTATCGAGTAAAAACTTTTTCTGTTTAAAGTAACAAAAATTAATATAGCCAAATCAGTAGGAGTCTAATAATACAATCCAGCTTCCACTTTCAAGCTAACAAATTTTATTAAAAAGCATATGAAGTGTAATCACTTCATTAGGTAGTTAAATTGGTGTAGGATTTGAAACAGAGATAAGATAAGCTTATGACAAAGGTGGTGGGTTGTTTTCCATTATTCCCACCTGGTTTTGTCATCCTGCCACCTTTGTCTTTCTTTTTGTCTTATTGTATTTTCTTGTTTTTAATGTTTTAAACAATTTGTAAACCACCCAGAGACATTGGGAATGGAGTGGCATATACACTTTGTATGTTTTATTCTTATTGATCAGGTGCTTTTTGATATCCAACAAAGACATCATTACCAATTCAGGATTCTCAAATTATATTTCCAAAATATCAGTCAACAATGTAATATCATTTAAAGCAGGTGTCCCCAACCTATGAGCCACAGCCCAGGACTGGGCTGTGGGCTCTTGGCCGGTGGACCATGGAAGTGGCTGGATGGTATGTGCACACATGGGCACACATTCTCCCCACTTGTACTAGTGTCCGTGGCCCTGTTTGTACATGCACATGTCTGAAATGGTATAGGGTTTCCTGCCTGAGCTGGGGGTTGGACTAGATAACTTCCAAGGTCCCTTAAAACTTTATTATTATTGCTGTTCTTCTTCTTCTTCTTCTTCTTCTTCTTCTTCTTCTTCTTCTTCTTCTTCTTCTTCTTCTTCTTCTTCTTCTTCTTCTTCTTCTTCTTCTTCTTCTTCTTCTTCTTCTTCTGCCATAACCATTATGGAACATTGGAGATCATGTTGGCGATCCTGTTTTTATCAGCAGCTGCGTGAAAAAATGCTGCTGAGTTTTGTCCAAACCAGTCCCTTAGATTTTGAAGCCATGATGTTCTTCTTCTGCCTGGACCTCATTTGCCTTCAATCTTTGCCTGGAGGATTAAATGGAGTATGTCATATTTTTCTGGGTGTCGCATCACATGTCTGAAATATTCTAACTTTCGTTTTTTAATTGTTTTGATGATTTCCCTTGGCTATCCCTGGTGGTTTACCACCTCCTCATTTCTGATCTTGACAACCCAGGTTATACGTGACAGCCATCTGTAAATCCACATTTCAAATGCTTCTAGTCTCTTCAGGTGGCCTTCTGTCAGAGACCAACTCTCTACTCCATAGAGCAGGACAGAAACAATATAACATCTGACAAGCCTGATTTTCAATCTTAGGCTTATGTCATGACTGCAGAAGACCTTTTTCATTCTGAAGAATGCTGTTCGGGCTTTCTCTATCCTTGTCTTTACTTCAGTGGTCATGTCCCAGCTTTTAAGTAAATTAGAACGGAGGTGTTGTTGTTGTTGTTGTTGTTAGACCTTATTATGGTTTTTGTTAATTTTATTAATACTGTAATTAACTAATTCATACTGTAGAGCACATATCGACAACATGATTGTTGTGCTATTGATGTGAACAGTAATTGAGTGAGGAAGCAAAAGGCCTTGCATATTTGACATGAAGTATAAAACTTCATATAAGTTCTTAAACAACTATTTTTTAAAAAAAAATCAACTTGGGGAATTCAAGCCCTTTCTGTTCTTCTGATTTATTTATTTTTAAAATAAATAAATTAAAAACCATATTTTTAACATCAAATGCTACAAAGAATCCCAGCTTTCTAGAAGAATCTTTTTACATTCTTCACACAAATGCTGACTCCACAGTGTCATTTTGGTTTTTCATGTTTAGTAAAAAGTATTCATCGCTGAGTACATTACTTCTAAGTAAAGGTTGATAGAAATATAACTACAGACTAGTAGCCAAGGCTTTTACATCTGTGGAAAATGCTTTAGCAGCCTTGCCTGTGCCAAGTCTGGCTGCTACAGAGAAACACAATAATTCTCTTCAGAGGGCATGTGGGAGCAAAATGAGAGATCACACTGGCCCCTGAGATACAGGCTCACTGGGCTGGATATTATTATTTTTTTATTAAAGAGTTTTACAACAAAAGATTTTACAATACATATCCCCAAAACCAGGCCTTTTTTTCTCATAGAACGCTCAGAACGGAGTTCCGGCACCTTAGGCAAGGCGGGTTGTATGACATGTGTGAGTTCCGGCACCTTTTTCTTTTACAAAAAAAGCACTGCCCAAAACCCACCCACCCCAAACCACCCCCCTTCCTCCCCACTTCCCAGAGCTGAATACAGGGTTATAGATATAATAATCATATTCTAACTAAAATTATCCATAATATAAAATTAACCAAATTCATAATGTGTTTAACTCCCCTTTAACATAGATACATACAAGGTATTAAAAACATAATGATAATATCTTAAACAAAAATATAATAAATACTAACACTACAATTAATAACAATATCCCTCTAACTGGGCTGGATATTATTAAAACTTTTTTAACCTTGCTTTTGCATTTGCTTCTTATAAGCTATGCCAAAGTTCCTAATTGCAGCAATCTAAAAACTATAGCAATTAAACCTTTAAGTGGACTTTTATTTCATGATTTCTAAACTGTCTTTTGCAAACCATTTAACTGCAAAGCAAAATTAAACAAAGGTAATATGATTTAGCATTCTGTAAACCAAAGAAAGTCTTTCTAGATGAAAGATTCAGTTTGATTTCTGTCCTGAAATAAAACCTATCCCTCTGTTGATGCAGCCTAGGACTGCATTGGAAAAATGCACTGGAAAAGTCTCCAGCTGTCTAAAATACAATGAAACCTGGATTAAACTCTTCTACTCTCATGAGCTGAATTTTTAGCTCTATAAAATAAATAAAAGGAATGGAGTCTCTCCAGTCTCACTGAGAAATAGTTTATTTTGGAGAATTCATTTATCACAGGCCCTACCAAACAACATAATGTAAACAGCTTCTAAAATATTATCCATGTAAAAACATCCATCTCTAAAATGTGATAAGACCAACACAATATACTGCATTGTCTGAATTTACAGTAAAAGAGAAACATTTCAAAATGAATGATAATTTATAATACAATTTATTTTATCTCTACAATATTTAAACATAACAGCATGTGATATCTGGGAAGACATTTTAGTGGACAATTTTTCCAGTACAGTTTTGGTTTTTCAGGAGTAGAATATCCTTTACAAAAGCCCTTTTAAACCCAATTATGCGACATATTTAACTTTAATTTTCTCTAGAATTTTTTTGCATTGCAAAATTAAAATGTGGAATTATGTAAAAATCCAGTTTCCAGAGATTTTAATATATCTTTCAAAGCTTAGTATTCTGTTCAATCAAATCTATTCAGTCACTTCCCCTATAAGTCAAAGAGTCGGGGGAAAAAAACTTAATAGTGTTGGAGTATAGAATGCTATTCTTTCTCACAGGAAGTTGACTAGTCATTTTTAATTGACATGTTTTATTTGGTAAGATTAAAATGTGCCTCCCCAATCCCCTTCCTCAGATATAAAGTGCCTGTTTCAATTTTAAGATGGAAACCCCCACCACAAAAATATAGATCCAGTGTTTTGATTTCTGCAAGAAATGCCAAACCATATCTCCATCCTAAACAATTTGGCATATATATATACTCTCTCTCTTTGTGTGTGTGTGTATATATATACAATATATATATATATATATATATATATATATATATATATATATATATATATATATATATATATATATATATATATATATATATATATATATATGGATCCTTGTTGCAGCTGTAACATCAGCCACTTTAAACCCCTCCAAACCACATAATAAGCAAACTGACACCCACTATAAAAACATGGCACCACCACAAACACGAAGGCAAACAAAAACAGCACAACTCACCAGCTCAGGTCTAAGGCTGGCAGCTGAGACCAGCCCATCCACTCAAAACACACCCCCACCCAATCAGAACACCCCCACCATTCAAAACACACTCCCACCCAATCAGAACACACATAATCCCCACCCAATCAGCACACTTCCACTCACGGAACACACCCCCTCTGGCAGTTTAAAAAAGAAAAACAAACAGCCACATACTTCTCCCAGAAGAAGGAAGCAGAAACCACTAGCCTGATGATGACGGATGGGATTTTGTCGAAACGTTGCGCCTACACCTTTAGTTCTACGTGGGGAAAAACCCGAAAAACCAAGGATCCACATACAGGCACCCGCGAAAACCTCAGAAAACATATATATATATATATATATATATATATATATATATATATATATATATATATATATATATATATATATATATATATATATATATATATATATATACATATATATATATGTATATATATATATATATATATATGTATATATATATATATATATATATATATATATATATATATATATGAGGAGAGAGAGAGAGAGAGAGAGAGAGAGAGAGAGAGAAGAGAGAAGAGGGAGAGGAGAGAGAGGAGAAGAGATGAGGAGAGAGTATATATGCCAAATTGTTTAGGATGGAGATATGCTTTGGCATATCAAGTATATATATATATACTTTTAAAGATTAATTTGTGACTTTATAAATAGGTGTCTAAATTTAATGGCTTAAAGTTGCAGAAATTCCCAGTTGTGGAAAAAGGCTTATATTTTTGAGTCCTTGTGGGTTCTAAATTGAAGGAATAAATGAGCAGCATTCTAGTATCTCTGAGCTAAAATTACATTTATTCATTACTCCCCTTCATGGTACAATTCTATCAGCACTTGTCAGAAATAAAATCTGTGGGGCTTTCAGTTTTGCATCGCAGCGAGACAGATGCAGGAAGGCAAGACTCTGCCTTCCATGCCCGATTTCGCCCTGCTCGAGAGCCCTAAAAAGGGCCTAAAGTAGACCTGAAGAGGTGATGAAGAAGGAGTTTGGTTTCTCGTCAACCACAGAGAGATAGCATCTTTTCCATTCAATCCAAGAAAAGCCCTCCAAACTGGCAGGGGAAAGACTGGCTACATTCCCATTAGCTGCTGACAACCGAAGAAAAGCACCAATTAACACATTGTAAACAGCATGTTTGGAAATGGGTGAGAATATTACTATTTTACAACTGAATTTCCTGGGAAAGGTTTCCAAGAAGCTAAGTAAAAACCTCAAAATGTGAACAGAAGCAGCATATTAATTTCTATAGATGACAGAAATACACAATATTAAAGTGGAAGTAATTTGGGATGCTAGCAAGGCCTACATGAGAGAGGTGTTGATATATATGAATAATAAACATAGACGTGCTGTGGAAGCTAGAAGGAAAGAACTGGAGAATGAAATAAAGGAAAAAGAAAAGGCTTTGATTTTGAACTCAGAGGATGTGAAGATTAAGGAGGCTATTAAATTGTTAAGAGGACAATTTGATAAATTAATGGCTGACCAAGTGGCAACCAATCTGCGGTTTGCCAGGCATAATACTTTTTGCAACGCTAATAAACCAGGTAGATGGTTAGCTTATAGATTGAGGAAGAAACAAAGGGCTTCTAGTATTGATAAGATTGAGCATAAAGGAAGGGTTGTGTTTCAACAGGACCTTATCAAGGACGCATTTGTGGATTTTTATTCTAAATTATATGCTAAGGAGAAAATTAATGAAAAAGACATTGATATATATTTGGAGAATGCTAGCATCCCGGTTCTTACGCAAGTAAAAAAAGAGGGGATTAATCAATTGATTACAGAAGAAGAAATTTTTACAGCAATTAAGGAATTGAAGGTGGATAAAGCACCAGGTACGGATGGTTTGACTGTGGCCTATTACAAAAATTTGCAATTAGAGATGATAAAACCGTTAAAGGAACTGTTCCAGACAATCCAGAGGGGGGGAAAGGTGCCACCGTCTTGGAGAACAGCTTTTATTTCCTTGATTCCGAAGGAAGACCAAGATGCTACTCAAGTTAAAAATTACAGACCGATATCGCTTTTAAATACAGATTACAAGATATTTGCTAAGGTTTTGGCTAATAGACTGATGAGGGTTCTGCAACAGGTGATTCATGGGGACCAAACGGGGTTTATTAGTGGTAGGCAAATGAAAAATAATGTGAGGCATATAGTTGATGTGTTAGAGTTTTTGGAAAGGAACAACCAGATCTCTGCGGCGCTAATTTTTTTAGATGCTGAAAAAGCTTTTGATCAATTGAATTGGCAATTTTTGTTGAAAGTTTTAGACAAAATGGATTTTGGGAAAAAATTTTTGCAACCGATTAGGGCATTATATCAAAAACAAACTGCCCGAATTATAGTTAATAATAGCCTGACAGAGGCATGTAATATTGAGAAGGGCACAAGGCAAGGGTGTCCGTTATCGCCCTTGTTATTTGTGTTAACATTAGAGATATTATTGGTTAAAATACGGAATTCGGAAAAAATTAAGGGGATACAAATTAGAGATCAGGATTATAGATTGAGAGCATTCGCAGATGATCTGGTTGTTACAGTGACCCAGCCAGAGAACTCTGTTGTGGACCTGATGGAGATAATAACACAATATGGGAAGGTTTCTGGATTTAAAGTTAATATACAGAAAACCAAAATTTTGGCCAGAAATATGACAGTTTCGCAAAAGGCTCTCTTAGAAGGATTAACTGGATTTGAGATTGTTAAAAGGGTTAAATATTTGGGGGTGCTTTTGTCGCCCTCTAATACAAAGTTATATAAAAATAATTATGAAAAACTATGGGGGAAAATTCAAAAAGAATTGGAGAGTTGGGAAAAATTGCAATTGTCTTTGTTGGGACGGATTGCAGCAGTGAAAATGAATGTCCTGCCTAAATTTTTATTTTTATTTCAAATGATACCTATTCTTAAGAAAGATTCTAATTTGGAGGAATGGCAGCGAGGTATCAATAAATTTGTGTGGGCAGGGAAAAAGCCACGAGTTAAACTTAAGATTATGCAGGATACTCGTGAGAGAGGTGGCCTTAAAATGCCCAATTTTAAACTATATTATGAAGCTGCTGCATTAGTAGGAATAAGTGATTGGATTAATTTGACACAAGAGAGATTATTAAATCTTGAGGGCCATGATTTGTTGTTTGGCTGGCATGCATATTTGTTGTATGACAAGAAGGTAGACAATGTTTTTAGAGTGCATATTTTAAGACAGGCATTGCTGAGAGTTTGGAAGAAGTATAGACATAAGTTAGATTGCAAGATACCACTGTGGGCAATTCCAAAACACGCAATAGAAAATATACATGCTGGTTTCAAACATGATGTGACTACGTACAAGGAGATCCTAAGTTTGGAAAGAAATGTCTGGTGTTTGAAATCATATAGCCTCTTGCGAGAAGAGAAGGTTGTTCAAAACTGGTTTCAATATACTCAGTTACGGGCCAGGTGGAAAGAAGACCAGAAAAATGGATTTACAATGACTGATGAAAATTTGATAAAGCAAATTAGAAATCAGGGTCCAGCACATATCAAACGGATATATCTTGCGTTGATAGAGATTGACTCAGAAACAGAGCTTGTTTAGGATTGTATGATAAAATGGGCCCAAAACATCCAGGAAGTTATCACAATGGACACGTGGGAAAAGATTTGGGTGAGGAACGTAAAATTTACGCAAGCTCAAAATCTAAGAGAGAATTTTTACAAAATGTTTTACAGATGGCATTTAGATCCTAAAAAGCTTGCAAGTATGTATCCGAATTATCAGCCTAAATGTTGGAGGTGCGGTGATGAAGATGCAACATATTTTCACATATGGTGGACATGTAAAAAGGTTAAGGCTTTTTGGATAAAAGTCTGGTGGAACATGCAGAAGATTTTTAAACAGAGGATAAAGTTTTGTCCGCAACTTTTTTTGTTGGGAATAATTACAGATGCTACAGTTGTGGACACCAAGCTGATGTTGAATTTAATTACGGCAGCAAGACTTTTGATAGGTCAGTATTGGAAGAAAGAGGAACTGCCGACCATAGAAGAGTGGACTTTAAAGGTTTCCGACCTGGCAGTGATGGCGAAGATTTCGGCCTATTTGAAAGATCACTCGCAAGAACGCTATATTATGGAATGGAGAAAATGGATTGAGTTTATCCAGAACAAGTATAGGGTTAAGAAGTTTTATGTAGCATTTGAATAAGTCTTCTTTCTTTTTATTCTTTTTTTATTTTAGTTTCTTTATATATATTTAATATTACTAAGGCTTGTTTTATCCTATATAAGCTAGAGAGTGATGGATTTTAGAGTTTATAGTTGTTAGTATATGATTGTTTATGATTGCTTTTTATATATATACCTTGTATTTAGCTCTGGGAAGTCGGGGGGGGGAGGGGGGGAGGGGGGAGAGGTAGGGGGGGAGAAGGGAGGGGGAGGGTTTTTTTAAAGAAAAATTGTATGTTAAAACTTTTCAATAAAGTGGAAGTAATATAAAGCTACAGTTTTGAAATTTGAGAACTGAGATAATTGTTAAGATTTTCTCTTTGGGGAAAAAAATCATTGAGGTGAAATATAAGAAATCAATCATTTGTCTTAAGAGTGGAAAATGGATTTTGAATGGCCACTAATGGTGGATTTAAGTACAGCACTATAACTAGCTTCCTGGATGCTTGGTGACTCCTTAAGGGGGAACAGCTGGCAATAAAGGAAAATATTTTGGCATACTTATCACCCTGATCTTTTTTGGAATATAAACACCTACTGAGCTTGGAGTTTAATCTCAACAGATAGTGGGAGAGAAATAAAAAATTGACCTTTGATTACATTGGCAGGGAGAGACTTTTGAGCTGTTTTTAACACTTTGAACACTTTGAACATTGTGGATTATAAGTCTTCCTGACTGACAATTTTTGGATGCCTGAGACAAAGGATCACTATAAAATATTGCTTTTGGGACTGGACCTGTATTCTGTAACCTATTGGATTATAAAGTCTACATATAAAGACCAGAAAGCTAGAGGAAACTTTATTCTACTCTTACTGAGACTGGTGATACTAGAGGATCTCCAGGAATGATGCCTAAAGAAAAAAACAAACATCTTTCAGAAGGAAATACACTACAACTAATTCATCAAACAATTGTTGAATATAATTGTTACAGGACCATCTGCTGCCAGGAACAAATTCCCATCGTCCAGTACACTCACACAGAGAAGGCCTCCTCAGGGTACCGTCAGCTAGGCAATGTCGGCTGGCAACCCCCAGGGGGAGGGCCTTCTCTGTGGGAGCGCCAGCCCTATGGAATCAGCTCCCCCCTGAGGTTTGGATGGCCCAAAACCTCCAATCCTTTTGCCGCAGCCTCAAAACACTCCTGTTCCACCAGGCTGACCTGGACTGACAGGCATTTTAATTAATTTATATTTAGAATTTTTAATTTATTTTTTAAATTCTCTAATTTTAATTTATTGCACAGATGTTCTCAATTTTATTTTTATCTTGATTTCTGTACTTATTATATGTTTTGTTGTTAGCCGCCCTGAGTCCTTCGGGAGATAGGGCGGGATATAAATCCCATCAATAAATAAATAAATAAATAAAGAGGACATAAAAAAGAAACCATAATGAGATTAAAAATAATTTAGATAATATAAATGAGCAAATCTCCAAATTAAATTTACAACTAGAAAGTTCCCAGACAACAACGACAAAATATGAACAAATAATTCAGAGATTGGAAGATGAAGCAGAGGAAATGGACCTAGAGATGGAAGAGATGAAAGAAGGGAAATATAAACTACCATACACAAATAAAATACTGCAAGACTTACCCATAACAATGAAAATTTAAGTCTGCAAGATACACCTGATGACAAGGAAGATTTTGGGGGAATGGAACATAGAGTTGTTAGGGGAAATGTTACAATTTGGGAGACAAAAGATGAGGAGAGAAATTGAAGGAGAAGGAAGGTGGGAGTTGCTTAAGGAACATAAATGGGAAGACCCCCCCCAAAAAAAATACTCTGCCTAAATTGTCTTCCTCATGCCAAGCAACTTTCATAAGAATAGAAAGAAAATTGATTTATTTGTCTTGGCTTGGAAAGCTTCTTGACAAAGAAAAAAAAAGAATTAGATTTAAAAAAAAAACAGAAGAATTGACCTATTAGAGGGGGCATCATATGTTTAAATACTTGTTTGAATATGATTAAAAGAACAGATGACTGTTAGATATAATGAAAGATATAACTTAAAATTAAAATAGTTTCCCCCCCTTTTTTGATAAGAGAAATATGAAAATAAGAGGATTGGTATGAATAAAAAAATTAGCTATATAAATGTAATTAATATTGAGAAAATCATAACTGTCAAAGGTACTTTAAATATTGATGGGAAATCAAACTTTGACAAGAGCACGGAAAACAAGACATAGATTTATGAACTGATATTATTGTGACTTGTATAATATTAGTAAAATATGATGAAGATGTTTATATCTAACTTTATTTACATCAATAGTACCAAGAATTGTGTAATGTGAGGAAAATGGAATAAATATGGGGAAGAAAGGAGGATCCAGGAAAAAATACTGGATTGTGCAGTACTGAATAGATTTATATTGAAGAAGTTAATGATAAATATGTGAACCCAGACATGTTATTTAATAAGCTCTAAAGATTGTAATTCTTAAAAATTAATAAAACTTAAAAAAAAGAAATAAAATCTGTGTTTAGTAAATTTCATGTTTATTGCATATCCAGGATTTCAGCTTCAATTTACTCTTTCAGAATTCTAATTTTATTATTTTTCCAGTTTTCAGGACTCTCTGATTGTGTTCAAATGATCATATCTTTATTTATATGGTCCAAGATATGAATAAAACCTTTGACCATGCAGACAACTTGAATAAGCAATGGAGCAATGCAGAAAATCTTCCATTACCTATATACCTATATTCTTAAAGGACAGATTATTTATACAGAAATGTTGCAAAAGAAGATTCTGAATCTTGCTGGAACATGAGTTGGGAAAATAAAGCTTAGTTCTTATACATATACAAATATTTATTGTATAAGCTGTTTGATTCAGGATGCTTTTCTTTACCCCTTCTGTTCTTTAAAACAAAAGTAATTAGAATCCAAATGCTGCAATGATCTAGTCTAGCCCATTTCTACTTGGAGATTTCTAAAGACAATTTTTCAAAGAGGACTTGGAAATATAGGCCCAAACAATTATGCTTTTAAGCGCATGCATTCCCTATTATAGTTGTGTGCAAATTGTATCACACCTTTGTCTAGAGAAGTGTTTTTCAATCTTGGCAACTTTAAGATGAGTGGACTTCAACTGCCATGATTCCACATTCAAGAAACAATTCAAGTAACAGAGAATTCAGTGAATATCAGAGGTGCAAAGCAAAGTAAGGAAGTAATGTGCAAGTAAGAAAAACAAGAACTAAGGCCCTATTCTGGAAAACAAACAATGAATTCAGAGTCCAGAGAAAAAGAATTATTAGATCAGAAATTTAATATCCTGATCTGCTCACTTCTTTTCCCAATTCCAGTTTGTTGTAATTTCAATTATTTAAGGAAGAATTTAACTAAATTTAACTAAACTAAACTCTAACTAAATTACATCCTAAGATTCCAGCTCTTATTAACAACATGCCTAAATCTTTGTTACAGTGTATCCAGGAGAATTCCCTCCCTCCACCCCCATCTTTAGATATATAGAGCTAGCTAGTATCCTTACCAAGTTCTCATTTGATTACCCAATTATACTTTTTGACCTCCTCTGATCTACATCATTCTGGTCAAAACTGGAACTTTCTTGTTTGTCTTTACTGCTTTTGTAAATAAATGATGCTTCCTGAAAAACTTAACCTTTCCCAGTTTGTTAAAAAAAACCCAACATTTTAAGCAATAGGCCAGGTCCATTTGAGGGAGATAAGTGAAGAGGATAGTCCAGTTGGGGAAGTTTTAAAATTCTGATTAAATGGGAAGAACAGTCAGACAGTAGAACCAATGATTCAGAGAGGTGGTAAGTTTCACTTTGTTGGATATATGAAGTAGAAACTACTTGTGTGGGTTGATTATTTTAGATTTTTGCACTGAGCCAAGATCACGTATAATCTGACTAATGTTGATTGTCCCTGTCACAGCAATTAACAGTGATCTAATTGAAAATGTCGTTTGAAAATGATTTTCTGAATCCCATTTTAGGTATGTAATTATTGAATTACTCCAAATTGTCTTTGGATTCAAGGGCTTATTTGGGAAATTAAGATTAATGGATCCAGAGCAACAGGATATGACACTATGGTTTCAAACTGGCTGTAGATCAGTACATATGCAGGAAATCCTAGGCTCTTTTCCAGACAGAACTGAAAAAGACTGATTTCTGAAATCCAAAGGTTTCCAACCAAAATTTTGGATGCAAAGCAAAAATGCCATGAATTTTGGCTTGGTTAGGCCAAATAAAATACCCTGAATCTCATCAACAACATATGCATTGAATTTGAGTAATAGAAATGATCTCTGACTTTGAAGAAGGCCAAAATTTGCCCTAGAATACATCCTGCCTAAGCATTCTGTCTCCAATAAGCAAAAGTCAGAAAATCATTTTATGTGATTTTTTTGAAGTGCTTCATTAAAAAGTGTATCTCTTCAAAGATGGAAGAAATTGGAGTTCCGTTTCCTACTTAGCATAACAAAGAAAAATAGAAAGAATAATCCGATTGGAGAAAATAAAGCATCCTACCGAATTACATCAGAATGATGGACAATTTGTTAAACATCCCATAAATTAAGCTTGACTATTTGAATGAGTGTTGAATTAAAAATAAGGAAAAAAAGTTATCATGGGAAAAGATGTCACAGTCTCATAGAGTCTCTTATAAAAAGATACAGTTGCAATTGAAACAGTTTGTAGTACATTCAAATAATCCTTTGTTATTCAGGCTGAGAAAGAGAAAGTTCTTATCTTGCAGTTTGAAAATAATAACAATAATAACAATAACAATAACAATAACAATAACAACAACAACAACAACAACAACAACAACAACAACAACAACAACAATAATAATAATAATAATAATAATAATAATAATAATAATAATAATAATAATAATAATAATAATAATTTTATATACCGCCCTTCTCCGGAAGAACTCAGTGTGGTGAACAGGGCAGACATATAAAAAATGCAAAAATACAAAAGTTAAAAGGAATTAAACATATGCCCAAGCTAAAAACAGTAAATACATATATTACAAATGACAATAAAAACCCAACCCATCCCCCATCAGGCCAAGCCGGCTTGTTCAAATAAATGTGTCTTTAGATCGTGACGGAAGTTTATGATAGGATGTGAATAGAATAAGAGAAGATAAAATGAAGTCAAAGAAAACCCATGTTGCTTAGCAATAAGATCCATATGACTTGGCCCCACTTATATAACTCAGTTAAATAGAGATGCGTTTATAATGTGAATGAATATACAGGCTATCACTCGCTTTAGAAACCAATTTTGAAGAAAAAAAATACTTGACGATCGACGTGTGAAGCACTGTATGATTTCTAGAGCCAGTTAAAGCACAACGAGGTGACAAAATTAAGTGTGTCTTTTCCAGAGGAAGAAAGAAAAGAGAAAAAGGCATAAAGAAATACACCTGACACTGGTTGGATTGTGACACTGTGCCCAGATCAAATGTTCTCCATACGTTTTGTTTCATAAAATTAATTACTTGCAGGGAGCTAGTAAGAAAAAAATAAATAAATGCTGTATTTATTATTTTTTAAAGCATGAACACACATACAGCATCAAGAGGATACCAGATGTTCTTTTCATATCTAATAGACTGATCAGAAGTCCTTACTGAGAAAAATATTAGCAGCAAAAGAATGTGGCCCGTTAAGACAAACACGGTGGCGAAAAATCTGTTCAGCAAAATCCCCAAATCTAGACAGTAATAAGGATCATGCATCAATCCTTCTGGTGGGCTTGGGATTTAAAAAAAATATTTGCTAGTTAAATACTGGGATGATTTCCACAGGCATTTGATGCAATATTAATTTTTCAGAGATTGCATTGATATATCAATGGTCTTTCCTTTATAGAAGTTAATCACAAACTCTACTGAAGGCAGAGTAAAACGTATCCAACTTCAGGCCTACACTTGAGTCAGGCCTACTGTGGTCTCAGGTTTTTTGTTTTGTTTTGTTTTGTTTTACTTCTGTACTGTGCTAAACACAGGATTTGCCAAATATAGGTTTCCTTGCCCATTTTGTAAGGTAACGAGAGAAAAGAAATGGAGCCACAGTTTCACCAATGAGCTAACATAATCTTGGAAAGCAACTGCAGTACTGGCCCTCCTTGACTTATGGTCACAACTGAGCCCAAAATTTCTGTTGCTAAGCAGGACATTTGTTAAGTGAGTTTTGCCCCCATTTTTTGACCTTTCTTGCCAATTATTAAGTTGAATCACTGCAGTTGTTAAAAAACTCATCTCCATTGACTTTACTTGTCAGAAGCTTGCAAAAGGTGATCACATGACCTCAGGACGCTGTGACTGTCACAAACATGAGTCAGTTGCCAAGTGTCTGAATTTTGATCACGTGTCTGTAGGGATGGTGCAACAGATGTAAGTGTGAAAAAATTATTTATTTATTTATTTAATTGGATTTGTATACCGCCCTTTCCCGAAGGACTCAGGGCGGTTTACAGGGTAATTAAAACAAGAAATACAAAAGTTAAAAACGATTAAAAAAATTACAACAGTTCCTGAAAAAGTAAAAAAAAACAATTAAAATTAAAATTAAAATTCTCAGCCTGGGCCAGAGAGCTCAAAGAGCCAAGTCTTCAGGTCCCGGCGGAATGAACGTAGGTCGGGGGCAGTCCTGAGCTCCATGGGCAGCTGGTTCCAAAGGGCAGGCACACCCACTGAGAAGGCTCTCCCCCTGGGTGTTATCCGCCGGCAATCTTTTACCTGCGGCACCCTGAGAAGACCCTCCCTGTGGGAGCGTACAGGACAATGGGAGGTTGATGCCGGCAGCAGGTTTTCCCTCAGATATCCCGGACCAAAGCCATTCAGGGCTTTATAGGTCATCACCAGCACCTTGAATCTCACCCGGAGGGCAACCGGAAGCCAATGCAGCTCACGGAGTAGAGGTGTTACATGGGAGTATCGGGAATGCTTGTAAGTTGAGGGGTTTGAAGGGAAGAAATGAAGTCCTGTATGCATTCAATGGCTGACACAGCTATATTTTAGTTGAATATTTTTTATTAATGTGAGTAAAAAAAAAACTCCCAAAAACATTCCAGTCACAGCAAAATCCTCTTAGACAAAAATAAAATAAAAACATGGAAATTGATTTTGTGTACATTTTTTTCTGCAGAAATCAGTAAAGTTCAAATTTCTATTGCTTTTTCCTATAATTTTAATTAATAAATAAATGTTGATTGTGATTGGTAGGCTGCTAGGGTAAGAAATAACAGCAGTTATCAAATTATTCTGCTCTCTCTTATTAGTTTCCAAAGATTTATTCTATTCTCCAAAGCACCTGAGGGCAGGACAAGAAGTAACAAATGGAAAATTATCAAGGAGAGATTCAACTAGAACTAAGAAGAAATTCCCTGACTGCGAGAACCATTAATCAGTGGAACAACTTGCCTCATAGAGTTGTGGGTGCTGCATCACTAGAGGTATTCAAGAATAAGCTGGACAACCATTTGACTGGGATGTTATTGTTCTGTTCCAGCCTACCACCGGCCCTGCAGAAATGTCAGGGACAACCCCTTTTCAAAAGTCAATAGGCTGAAAGTAAGCCAGCCAAATTTATTTACACAAATGAAATGAAACAGATCCAAAACAGAGCAAAACAAATACTAACCATGACTAAATCAGAAGCTGTTCAAACAGTTGCCTTCAGCAACCATCACCTCCCACACATTCCCTTTTTAAACACAGTTTCAAGGCGTGGCTTCTCTTTGCCTCCTCCCGAGGTGCCTCATTGCCTTCCTTTGTTTACTCCTGCTTGTCTGCCTCCTGCTTCGGGCGTCCTTGAACAAAGCCAGCTGTGAATCGTCTTCGTCCAAGCTGTCAGGCTCACACAGCTGGGTCTGAGGAGGAACCAGATGGGAGGGGCCTGGCTGAGAGCTCTGCGATGCCTCAGAACTTTACTCTGCAGGCTCTCCAATCCCCTCCTCCTCCTCCTCCTCCTCCTCCTCCTCCTCCTCCTCCTCCTCCTCCTCCTCAGAACTTTCCAGTTCAGCTGCCGAACCCACAGGCTGACACTGAATCACAACAGTTATAAGGTTTCCTGCCTTAAGCAGGGGGTTTGATTAGAAGATGTGCAAGGTCCCTTCCAACTCTTATTCTAAGAGAGGTAATTGTAAAGTATATAGGTATATATGTATGTGCTCAGATTCCACTGAAAATATTTTCACTGTGCAAATATATATATATATATATTGTTTTAGCTAAATAGGAACAAATATTTATGCAAATATATATATATATATATATATATATATATATATATATATATATATATATATATATATATATATATATATATATATATATATATATATATTTGCATAAATATTTGTTCCTATTTAGCTAAAACAAAATTAGCCTTCTCAGTTCAGGTAATGTTGGATTGACTACAAAATATATTGTTCATAACAGTTTGAATGTCTTCTTGCAGCCATTACCATTCATTTATGAGTATATTCTTTTCAGCCATTGAAATAACCCTCTCATATAAAACTATGTATACAATAAAATATAGTCCTAATAAGGGAAAACCAACAATCAGCAAGGCAGGAACACCTTGCCACAAAAATGGTAGGTTAAAAGTTCAAAGTGAATACTTTCATAGGTGCCTCTTCACAGAATATCCAAATAATGAAAAAGAGCCCCTTAAGCCAGAGGTCTCCAACCTTTCCAGGCTCGCAGACTGGAGGGAAGGAGAGCAGCTTCAAAATTGGCGCATGTGTGCATACACACGTGCATGGAGCCACACATACTGGTGCTGCACTAGTAGCCCCATTCGTGCATGTGGCATGCACTGGCACCATACACATATGCAAATGAATATGCACCCCCACGATGGCTAGTGGCCCATTCGCGCATGCACAAATGGGCTGCACAAACCACCTGGGCTAGCAGCACATGGAGAAGCAGCCTGCAGACACTCGCCCCATACTAGCGTCCCTGTTCGCACCAGTGCACATGCACAAACAGGACCACGGGCGCTAACACAAGTGGGGGAGAATGCACACCCACATGTGCATGCACTGGCCAGACATTTTCATGGCCTGCAGGCCAAAAGCCCATGGCCTGTTCCCGGGCTGTGGACCATAGATTGGGGACCCCTGCCTTAAGCATTTTTAGTGAGGATGTAGTGTGATTTGGTTGCCACAACTTGTATAGCAGGCAAGAAAGATCATATGGAGGAGGCAGCATTTTGCAAATCCTCATCTCGTACTGTTCAATACAGCAGCATTAAAGCAGCTGCATCCTGCGACTGGCACTGCTGTTTTGAAGGTTTTCCTGGCAGTCTTTGCATTTTGGTCCATGAATGTACACACAGAGCTGCATCATTTCTTGTGGTCTCAGTGGAAATTTTGACTGTGCATGCCCACAGGCAATCCAAAACAGCTTTTGAAGTAGCCATGCAAGCTATCCAAAGGCTACAGCTGCTTTCGTACTTCAGAGAGCAAATGGTTTTGGTCTTGCCAATGTAGCACATTTCCAGTGTTTTGCACAGCTTGGAAATTAATTAAAAGACAGAAGTATGATACAGTAGTTATGACATCTTGCATCCATTGATAGAAGAGCCCTGTATAGGTTGCTTAAGTGATCAGCTTGAGATGGAAATGGACATTTCACTGAGTTACGAAATGCAAGCTGATCTTGCCAGTTGATTTGCCTGACAATTAAGGTATTCTCCAAAGGCAGATTTCAGAAATGTGGTAGTTAATTTTTCTGTTTACTCACAAGAAAAGAGTTGGTATAATGTACTGTATGTGATTATGGGTGCTGATTGTATTATATATATTTAGAGGTAAGTCATTTCAAACCCAACCAGGCTAACTCATAAATCACTGCTTATAAACTGTAGCATAATCTTCCTATAAACTGATACCCTAAATACCACATGGCATTAAATTCGTAAAACACCTCCTTTCCCCCTGAACCTCATTGGATTACTTCACAGGCAATTAGCTCTCATAATGAAGCACCTGAAGGGCATCCTCATTATTCTTGCTTTTTTATTATTACAGGATTGTGGGAACTGATGGTTTTCTTTTTATTTTAAGAGAGGATTATTTGCATGTTGACTGAAAGTAGAAGTTAGGGATTTTTGCACACTGAGCTGATTTAATGAATAGTTTCATGTTGTTTTCTTGACACCAATAAAGAGGATGGTCAATCAATCAATCACAATAGATTTGGAAGGGACCTTGGAGGTCTTCTAGTCCAACCTGCTCAAGCAGGAGTCCCCATATCATTTCAGACAAGTGACTATCCAGTCTCTTCTTAAAAACCTCCAGTGGTAAAGCACCCAAAATCTCTGAAGGCAAGCTGTTCCACTGCTTAATTGTCCTCGCTGTTAGAAGTTTCTCCTTAATTCCAGGTTGCTTCTCTCCTTGATTAGTTTTCATTCATTGTTTCTTGCCCTGCCCTCTGGTGCTTTGGAAAATAAGTTGACCCTCTCCTCTTTGTGGCAGCCTCACAAATATTGGAATACTGCTATCATGTCCCTACCAGCCCTTATTTTCTCTAGACTAGCCAAACCCAAATCCTGCAACCATTCTCCATATGTTTTAGTCTCCAGGCCTTTAATCATC
The DNA here is from genome assembly GCF_947247035.1 of Vipera ursinii. NCBI lineage: Eukaryota > Metazoa > Chordata > Lepidosauria > Squamata > Viperidae > Vipera > Vipera ursinii. The sequence continues at coordinate 100,436,239 of NC_139514.1, read as the reverse complement.
TCAGTTGCTCTTCTTTGCATTTTTTCCTAAGTGTCAACACATTTTTTGTAATGTGGTGACCAAAACTGGCTGCAGTATTTCAGGTATGGCCTTACTAAGGGGTACTAATACTTAATGTGATTTTGATTCTATGCCTCTGTTTATACAACCAAGGATTGTATTATCTTCATTGGCTGCAGCTGCATACTGCTGGCTCCTGTTTTAAGTGATCGTCCACTAGCACTCCAAAGATTGTTGCGGGCAATAAGCTGACTTTGTAATAATGCCGCTTGGGGTGTGTGTGAAAGCCCTAATAAGCAGGCATATACATAGAATGAAGGCTACTGCTAAGCTTGTAAGCCGCTCTGAGTCTTCAGAGAAGGGCGGGATATAAATGGAATTAAAATAAAAAAAAGCCCCTCTCACAGTTATTGTTTTTGAGACAGATTTCACATGTATTTGTACCATTGTTTTTTCCTGTCTAAGTATAAAACCTTGTTTTTCTCCATATTAAATTTCATGTTGTTGGATAGGGCCCATTGTTTGTTTATTTATTTATTTATTTATTTATTTATTTATTTATTTATTTATTTATTTATTTGATTTGTATACCGCCCTTCTCCCTAAGGACTCAGGGCGGTGAACAGTGACATAAATAACAGAATGCACAAATACAGATATTGAAAACAAATTAAACCCTAATTTTGCCCAAATGCAGAAGATAGTTACCTTAAAACAATAATTACAACAGAACCCGTCAGACCAGACCGGATTGCTCAAACAGATATGTTTTTAGGTCGCGTCGGAAGGAGCGAAGGTCAGGAGCCATCCGGAGCTCAACCGGTAAACGGTTCCATAGGTCAGGCACGTCCACAGAGAACGCCCTCCCTCTGGGAGCCACCAGACGGCATTCTCCAAATGGTGGCACCCTTAGGAGGCCCTCTCTGTGGAAGCGCACTGGACGGAGGGACGTTGACGCTGGCAGCAGGTGATTCCTAAGGTACTCCAGACCCATGCCATGTAGGGCTTTGAAAACCATTACCAGCACCTTGAATCTTACCTGGAGGACAACTGGGAGCCAATGCAGCTCACGGAGTAGAGGTGTAACATGGGAATATCGGGAGACTCCCAACACAACTCTCGCGGCTGCATTCTGTACCAGTTGGAGCCTCTGAGTGGTCCTCAAGGGCAGCCCCATGTAAAGAGCATTGCAGTAGTCTAAACGAGAGGTCACGAGTGCATGAGTGACCGTATGTAGGGCATCTCGGTCTAGATAGGGCCGTATTTGGCGCACCAGGCGAACCTGGGCAAAGGCTCCCCTAGTCACAGCTGTTATGTGGTCTTCCAAGGAAAGCTGTGAATCTAGGAGGACTCCCAAGTTGCGAGCCCTATCTGTGGGGGGATAATAACTCACCCCCTATAGAAAGAGATGGAATGTTCTGAATATCCCGAGATGCCGGTACGTACAGCCACTCAGTCTTGTCAGGGTTGAGTTGAAGCCTGTTCTTCCCCATCCAGACCCGAACTGCTTCCAGGCAATGGGACATCACATCAAGGGCATCACTGAGGTGGTTTGGGGTCGAAATAAAAAGCTGGGTATCAACATCATTGTTCAAGTCTGTCAAGACCCTTTTGGATCCTGAGCTTGTCTTCTGGGATGTTGGCTATTCCTACCAGCTTAGTGTCATCTACAAATTTGCTCAGTTCCCCTTCTATTCCCTCATCTAAGTCATTTATGAAGATATTGAACAGTATTGGGCCTAAGATGGAACCTTGTGATTAATGCACCTTATCCTCCTTCCTGTTATCAGCCAAGGTCAGGTGGGTGAAATTAAAAATACTCTATTTTCTGTTTGCTTTTATTTAATTGTTTTATAACTACACTAGAAGAAACTCATAAAAGGAGACTTTGCATGTTAAAAATTTGGGGACACATTACAACTTTTTTATGAAATACTTTGATTCTGGAATGGTTTACTAAATACATTTCACTTCAGCCAATATATTGATAAGATCTCCAAATATTAAACTACCATTAAACACTTTCTCATGAATAGTTTTCAGGGTTATAGCCTTATTAGTTAGTTACTGTAAAATAATTTTGTTGGCACTTTAAAAATGGACCAGTTTATTAACCCATAGCTTTCATAGGATAAAATCAGTGCATTGTCCATGAAAGCTTTGCCATAATATTTTTAAGGCCAAAGTCTTGGATTCATTCATCCTATATGCTGCCCATCTTGCTATCCAGAAGAACTCTGGATGGATCCTGTAAATGACTTAAAATATGTCATTTTTGATGAGAAGGAAAAAGCAGATATTATTCATAATAACAATTACATATTTAGGTAACTAGGAAATGGCAGTTGTGGAAGTATAAAAGCCAAATAGAAATAGCAGTGCCTGAAAATGATGATTTGAGAGAAAAGACATATAAATGACTTTATAAATACATTGATTGAATGATTACTGATAATTCCAGTATTTATCTTCCAGTTAGATTAGTATGGAAATCTACCCATAAATTTCATATTTAAGATAAAGTAAATATTACCACACAATAAATTCAAATATAAAATTAAACATTTAAATGAAAAAAATGTATTATATATTTAAGAATGCTTTGTAAATTCAGATAAAATATATGAATCCACATATATTTAATTGATTAGCTTCCTCCAGAATACCTAAGTATACAAAAGCACAATGCTTTTTTTTAGTTCTATATTAGCATTTAGTCCAAAATGCTTAATGAGTCATATGTTGGTCATCAGTTGTATAGTTATCATTTGCAATGGTGTTTAGCAATTTCTCTCAATGGAAAGGTCTTAG